>NC_143510.1:51566316-51743816 GCF_031878675.1 Megascapheus bottae | reverse complement strand
ACTTTTTCCACTCAAGGCTAGGACACTGTCATTTGAGCTTTCTGATAGGGATAAGAACCTCAGACTTTCCTGTCTTGGCAGGCTTTTAAATAGAAGCCTTAGGTCGCAAGCTGAAAAGCTTCTGCACAGCTTAGAAAATAGGCGCTAGACTGAAAAGAGATATGAAATGAGAGATAAATCCATCTATCTGATGGATTTCATAACCAGAAGTAGTTAATAACCAGAATATATAGGGAGCTGAAACCTAAACACTCAATGAGACAACAGTTCAATTAATAAATGAAGAAATGAATGCAACAGACAAGCCTCAAAGAAAAGAGAAACGTACAATCATCAATAGTAATGAAAAAAATCTCAGTATTTCTTGCCATAAAGGAAATGCTAATCAAAACAACAGAGAAATTCATCCCCTGCAGTTGGAATAGGCTCCATGAAGAACACCAGCAATGTGAAAATGAGAATGCAGGGGACAAAAGGATCCCCTCTACACTGCTAATGGGGATGTAAGCTAGTGCAACCACACTGAATTTCATTTTTAAAAAATGAACCATTCTCGGGCAGTATCTAAAGGAATGCCAGTCAGGATGCATTAGAGGCACATGTACATTCCATGTTCATTGTTGCACTGTTCACAGAACCAAGTTATGGAAACAACCAACATGATTTGTAATTGATGAATGGATCAAAATATGTGATACACACACACACTCACACAGTATTATTCAGCCAGGAAGAACAATGAAATTATGTTACTTGCAGGAATACAGATGGCACTGGATGTTGTTATGTTAAGTGGATTAAATCAGGTTCAGAAGGACAAACATCATGTTTTCACTCATATATGAATGTGACACCTAAAATGCAAGCATATACATAAACACCACACAGGATTCCACACACATACATAGAAGCATGGAACACATTGGTTATGGTGGGACTACTTAAGGGGACTCGAGTGTTTTAGGGATTAAGGAAATGTTAGAGGGGAAACAATACTGTAATGCATTGCATCTATGAATGAAGATAGCAAAATGGACCTTACAGAAAGCTATGGAATAACAGGGGGTAGCTGGAGATGCAGAAAGGAGCTCCAGCCAAAGGCTTGAATTGATGAAGGTACTGTATACACATGTGCAAAATGCCACAGTAAGTGAAACCTCTTTGAATAGTTAGCATATACTTAAAAATGAAGGCATTTGGTGGCTCACACCTGTAATCCTAACTACTTCAGGGGGCTGAGATCTGAGGATCATGGTTCAGAGTCAGCCCCAGCAAGAACGTTCGTGAGATTCTCCTCCAAGTAACCACCAGAAGACTGGAAGTGGCACTGTGGCTCAAAGTCATAGAGCACTAGCTTTGAGCAAAAGAACTCAGGGCCAGTGCCCAGGCCCAGAGTTCAAGCCCCATGACCAAATAATAGTAATAATAATAACAATAACAACAACAATAATGATGATAATGAAGGCATCTATGTCAATGGGTCCTGTCCAGGGTGTACATATGGATAGGAAGGGAAGGGTGACTAGAGAAGGAGATAGAGGATAAGTATGGTCAAAATACTTGATGTACATGCATCAGAATGTAACTGTGAAGCTGGTTGGGATTGGTTTGAGACTGGGTAGGAAGGATGAAGGAAAGTGATGGTGAGGGTGATTCTGATCAAGGTACATTATGTACATTCACAGACATGTGACATGTCCAAATGAAACCCCTAGTACAACAAATGGGGTGCTCAAAGAAAGGAAGAAAGAAAGAAAAGAAAAGAAAGAGAAAAATAAACAATGAGGGGCCTGGAATGTGGCCTAGTGGTCAAATGCTTGCCTAGCATGCATGAATCCCTGGGTTTGATTCCTCCGTACCACATACTCAGAAAAAGCCAGAAAGCGGCCCTGTGGCTCAAGTGGCAGAGCACTAGTCTTGAGCAAAAAGTGTCCAAGGACAGTGCCCAGGCCCTGAGTTCAAGGCCCAGAACTGAAAAAAAAAATCACAATAATAAAACTGAACAATCTTATGTGGAAAAAGACATAACCACATTGATAAAATTTAAGTAGTGAGGAGAATTAGGTTTTGGCTCTGCCAACTGTGGGCTGGGTAACTCTGCCCAAGTAATTAACTGAGTCTTGAGTCTCACTTCCATCATCTGGAAGAATGAGGTCAGGCCTGTGCACTAGGTTGTTTTGAGAATCAAGCTAATTTAAATTGTGAAGGTAAATGTCTTAACCTGTATTCTCAAACACCAATCTTGTTTTTCTGAATGGTGTCACTTGACACCACCAAACTGTAGTAAGGCAGCCTGTCTCTGCACCATACTGAAGGGGCCACAGAAGGACAGAGGATACTGGAACTGAGCAAGGCTCTATTGTGGAGCCTTGATCTCACGTCTCAAATGATAGGCTCCAGAGCGAGGTGGGGACTTTCCAGGTGGGGTTTTGGCATTAGGAGATACTTTCGAGGACTCTTAGATATGCGTGAAAACAGATCTACATAGCAGTGCCAAACTTCCCTGAGACATGATTTCTTAGGTTAAGCCCGTATCTAACCATGCTAATCATACTGGCCCTACCAGCCCCTGAGAAAGGAAAGTGGAGACTGTGGAAGGGGGCAGAGGACTCTATGGCAAGAGAGAAGGGGGTGAAGCTATCTAGCCCAGCTGTTGAGTATTCCAGCACCTGCCAGGGATACCCTGCTGGGGCCCAGCTGTCATTCGGGTCCTCTTGACATCTAACAATGGGTGGTTGAGAGGTCAGGAGGGAACAGGCCAGGAAGGACAATGAGATTCCGATGCTATAGAAAGAGGAACAATTGCTACAGAGGGAGAGGAAGCCAAGTGTCTTGGAACTGTGAAAGATTTGGGAGTTGGGGAGGCAAATGTGGAGGTAAATTTAGAATGACTGGATTTTTTTTTTTAAAAATGGGGGTGTTAGGAAATAAAGAATAGAGAGAGTTTATCCTTAATTATTCTGTTCAGGTTGGCCAGAGAACACGCTTATTTGTTCCTGACCTTGGCCTTGTCTGTCAGGAACTCAGATCTGCTCTGCCACACGAGCCTGATCTTGGCTAGCACGGTCCTTTATGCTTCTGCCCACTCAATGAATATTTATTTAACCCTTGCCATATATCAAGCTCTTTGCAACGTGCTGGGACAGAGCTCTGTAATTTATCTTCCTACTCTTGATGAGCTAAGATCTTTCACAGGAGACCGATTTAGAAACACAATATTGCAACAGAATGAGTCCAATGCTCTGCTTGAGTTGTGAGAGAAACACTTCTCAGGGGTGAGCTGGGGAGTAATTAGATCACAGAGGAAGGGAATCTCACCCGGCCTTGGAGATGACAGGGAGGTTCCTCAAAAAGAGAAGGGAAGGGGCCGGGAGTTTGGCCGGGAGTTCTTGCCTAGCATGCATGAAGACCGAAGACCTGGGTTGGATTCCTCGGTGCCACATACATAGAATAAAAGTCAGAAGTGGTGATGTGGCTCAAGTGGTAGAGCTCTAGCCTTGAGAAAGCCCAAGGACAGTGCTCAGGCCCTGAGCTCAAGGGCCAGGACTGGCAAAAAAAAAAAAAAGGAAGGAAAGGCAGGGCAGCTGGTAGGTTACTTCAGAAAGAAAGGGATAATGTATCAAGGAATCCACTAGGAAAGTACTTGTCCAAGGAGGCTCTCCCGGCAGCTTCCAGAGGCCTGCCACCAACAAGTTCTTCAGGGCATGTCAAGGCTCAAAATGAATCTCTACTAATGAATGCTGGGGAAATCTGTTGCTTCCTGTATGCTTGCTGAAACGAGGATCATTCTAGTCTCTGATAGGCCATAGCAGAAGACATGCTAGTGATATGTTTAGAAAGGAAGAAAACATTCTCTCATTTCCATTTACCTCTGCTGAAAAAGAAAAAGCTCCCAGTGCTGCAAGAGAAAAGATGTGGGTAAGTCTGTAGGGAGACCAATGAAATGCTTAAGGAAGCTTCCATAGGAATGCCCTCAGATTGGAACTGAGAGAGTTAGGGCAGTGTCACATGGAAGAATGGCTTGGCGAGGGTCAGCTAGTTGGGAAAGAAGTGAAGAAATGGGAGTTGAACATGAGGGACTAGATGAGATGGCTTCTGTAAGGGTCATCCTCTCTTTGGTGTCTCGACCTAGTGACTTGCATAGAAATTTCTACAATGCCAGTGCAGACATTATCATCGTAACTATGGCATACACTAAGATGGAGAACACATCCTGGGCACCATGATAGTATCCGCCATTCTGATTGCCATCAGCCTGGGTTTCTCCAGGAATCTAAGGGAATAAATGGTAAAGGAAGGCCTGCTTCCCACAGGAAGGCTTATTTCCTATTTATAGCATCCTCTTCTTCCTCTCTGCCTCACTTCTGCCTCTCTGCTTGGTTCCCTTGTTTCTCTGCAGTGGAATCTCACACTCTGGAAAGCCAGGACCTTGCCTTGTGCTTACCTCACCCTCCCTTAGGTCTTTGCCGGATGCCTACTTTCCCTGGGAATCCAGGCTCTGAAGAACAGCTGCAGCTCTAAGCCTGCTTGCAGCTGCTGCTTCGAAACAGGGCAACATGGTTCAGCGGTGCTCTCTCTCAGGATTGGGTTTTTTTTCTCTTCATGTAACACTGAAAATCTTGTTGGGCTGTGCCAACTGTGGGCACAGTATCAGCTGCCCCTGTGTGTCTCTGATGTTTCTGTGTAGGGACCTTTTGTACTCAGACTCCAGCTGAGTCACAGACTGCAGACGACAATCTAATAATTCTGCAATCACTATCCAATACTGTTTGTTCCCACATAGCTCTGCCTCTAAATTAGTCTCTTTTTCTTCCCACCCAACACACTATGTAATGAATATCTCACCAACCAAGGATGAAATGAGGGGAAGGAGGAGGGAGAAGAAGGGGAAGAGGAAAAGGAAGATGAGGAGGAGGAGGAGCAGGAGGAGTGTGGTAAGGATGATGATGGCCATAATGATAAAGGTAGTGATGTCTAAATTATCAAACAAATGAGTGTGGCCACAGCAGCAGTCTTCTGTTGGGTGGGATTTCTTAAGAGCTGTTGAAGTCATCGCTGTTCTCCCAAAAGAGTGTTATGGTTTGGTATGAGGGGTTCTATGAAAAGGTCTGTGTGGTAAAGGTTTGGTTTTTAGCTAGTGGCTCTGTTTGTTCAAAGATAATTGGATGGCCCTGACCCATCTAGTCTAGATTAATCCATTGATGAATTCACAATTGAGTGGACTTTTGCGGTATGGGAGGTAGAGCCAGATTGGAAAGTATATGTCCGTGGGGACATGGCTTTGAAGGACATCTTGTCCTCTCTCCTTTTCTCCCTATTCATCATTTTCCACTCCTCCCTTCTTCTTTTCCCTTTTCTCTTCTCCTTTCTCCTCCTTTTCTCCTCTTCCTCTCCCTTCTCCCTCTGCCCTCTTTTCTCCCTATCTCTCTCCTTCCTCCATGAGAGTAAGCCTACTCTGGACAACCACTCCAGTATGGTACTCTCTGCCTTACTGCAGGTCCACACTGATAGAGCTAAGTAACAGAGACTAAAACAGTTCTTTACTCAGGTATTTTGTCATAGCAACAACAACAACAAGTAACACAGGTAGTCGTTGTCGCAGTGATCTACTGAAGTTCTGGAGACTACCCTCAGGGAAGTTTGGTGCAAGGCATTGTGGTGCCCAGGGATTTGGGCAGCAAAATTAAAGTCACAGGGCTCTTTCCTGAGACACACAAGGCAATGTGCTGTCCATATCCACCTTACCATGCACCTCCCTTCCCCACCCACCAATGCAAGGACACTCGGCCTACTCAGACAATGTCTAAGAATGTTTGAGATGTCCCAGTTGGAGTAGTTGAATCCACAATCCTATGTCTTACCCTACTTCTGTTCTTGAAGTTGGCTTAGTTTTATGCTTGGTTTCTAAAACATGATCATTTTACACTAGATTATTATTTGAGAAAAACTGCTCTGGAGCCGGGAGTTTAGCCTGGTGGTAGAGTGCTTGCTGAGCACGCACGAAGACCTGGGTTTTATTCTTTGGTTACCACATACATAGAAAAAGCTGAAAGTGGTGGTGTGGCCCAAGTGGTAGAGCTCTAGCCTTGAGAAAGCCCAAGGCCAGTGCTCAGGACCTGAGTTCAAGCTAGGACTGGCAAAAAGTAAAACCAAAACCAAAACCAGCTCTTACAATAGAACCCTCAGTGAGAGAAGCCTAATCTCTCCCTTCCTAAGAGTTGTCTACATTTGAACTTTGTACATAATCTTTCCTGTGATCTTCTTCAAGCACAAAATAAAAGCCACACTTCAAGTTTTATCTGCTTATTGACCTGTTAAGATAGCCTTACATTGCCCAGTTCATGTTGCGTGTTCACACGCGTGTGCTTGCACACATAGGCACCAATATTTGATCTTTGCACTCAGGACCTTGGGCTCTTTCTTAGCTCAAGACTGGCATTCTACCACTTGAGTTGCACCGCCAACTTCCAGCTTCTTGCTGGTATATGGAAAACGTGAAACTCATCTCCCTCCCTCCCCCCAGCTTTTTGTTGATAATTGGAAATAAAATTGTCTTGGATTTGCCTGTCTGGGCTGGCTTTGAGCTTTCTATTCTCAGATCTCAGCCTCCTGAGTAGCTAGGATTGCATATGTGATCACTAACAACCAGTTTATTGGAGTTATTTCAGAGCCTTTCTTCTCTTGGATTCGGTTTCTCTTAGTATTGCCCATGGTTTTCTCTTAATGGTGGGACCCTGATACCAAAGGTCCATGCCTTTCTTCAGGTTGTCCCTTGGGGGAAAGACTAGGTCTTTTCTTCTCATATTTCTATTGTGGTGAGAAAACGGCTTGTGTTAAAGCATCTTTGAGGAAAAGGAGATTTCAAGACCTCCTTTCAGGCCTAACCCATGGCTCTGTTCCCTCTCCAATGCTAAACATTTCCGAATCCCCCCTGGTCCTCCATCTGTCTGCATGTGTCCTAGATCTCTCTGGGTAGGGATTAGATAACTGTGCCATTCTCCCCTCCTCATGCCCAGGGGTCTGGCAGGAGGGAAGCTGCTGGCTGGCAGCAGTGGGGTGGGCAGGAGCCAGGGGATAGTCTGTTCCAGGAGTCCCTGAGCAGCTTGCGGCTGTGATCTCAGTGGGCCAGCCATGTGCTCCCCTGCTCTGGATCTGCCTCAGCTCCCAGGGCAGCCCTCAGAGGACAGCATGCAGGCACAGAAGGAATGGTTGCTCTCATCTGGGTGCTCCTCTAAGTCCTCCCTTCTCTCAAACTTCATTCCTACCTCTCTGCCTCCATCTCTCCTCCCATTGTCTAGCCTCCAATTTCACTTATTACCGTTGCATTCATGGAGACTCTGTAGATGTGCCAAAAACGAAATCACCTACAGAGTATTTCCATTTGACTATAGAGCACATGCATATGTCTGTGTGCAACTTGTATGGGCTCAAATATGTCTTCAAATAAATTCATACATTCACAAGCATACACACATGTATACCTTCTTATGTATGTTCAGTTATCCATATGTTAGTATATCTATATACACAGAAAGTTAGAAGCATATAACGTCAGCATAGGTTATTTTTGTGGATAGTAAAACTTGCTGTATTTGTAATCAAGACAATAGTCACCGTCTCCCCCTTACTTCCTGGAGAGAGGAATAAAGGTAGTTAATTTTTCCACTTGACTTTTGGTAAATTTATTTCAGCAAACTGTTGATTAAGGGCCTTTTAGTTGATAAATATGCTGATCTAATCATCTCAAGAAATAAGTTCCTTGCTCAGCAAATGGCCTTCCAAATTGGTAACAAATTGAAAGCACTGTAGTTACTTAAATTAGCTCATCAGTGATGATGGCAAAATAACACCACAAACATCCAAATACCACCTTCATTCCAATATTCTGAAGTTCACTTTGCTTACACACCAGCTTTCATTTAAAAGCACTTATTTTTTCAATGTGTGTGGTTTTTCAACATATTGTTGCTCTGCCAGAGAGAAAAGGGACATTATCTATACACAGATATATGAAAATATTAGGAGGAAGTTCAAGTGCTAAATGGCAAAAGCATCTTATAGAAAACAAAAGTCCAGAGTTTCTCAGACTTTTTGTGTTCGTGTATTTATTCACACATTCCTTCATAGATTTCTACAATCTCCGGAGTCTTATTTGAAGACTACCTCAGTATGGAGAACTTGATTTTCTGATTCACACACTATAAGGTGCCCCCACTCAATAGCAATTTCCTCTTTCTTTCCTTGAGTATTTTACTATTGTATCTTAAATGGTTTCTTCATTTCACATTTAGACACTTCATCCATTCATTTATGGACATGTCAAACATAGTTGCTGCTATGTATGTTATGAAGGCTATAGGTGAGGATTCCTTTGATTTTATGACCAATAGTTGACTGGCTCGTATGCAAGCTGTAAGTAACCCTACTACAATTTTCTTTGCGTTTTTAGTATTTATGGTAATTCACTTTGGAAACTTCAGCCAACTGAGGGTTTGCAAGTTTAATTATCTAAATTAATTAAAGTATCTAAACTGATCATAATAATCCTTAGCCTCATCCCAGAAATTGTGTTTTACTTAGCCACAAAGAAAGGAGGAATTTACTAATCTAAAACAAACACAGACAAAAATGGAATTAGAATCACAGAATCTGTCCTCCCTCCAAGCTAATCGCTTGCCACACAAATCAGCAAATGTGTCCGAAACAGTTTCTTCTGTCAAGTGTTGTCACAGTGTTTGATGTACTCAACTCACTGATATTGAACATTAAATGGATGAAATCTTTCAGATTATAAACCTGTCATGAACAGTAAGTTATCAGTGTCCCTAATACTTAGCTTAGTATTTGGCCCCAAGGAAATTCTCAGTAACTATTTGTAAAATTTAATCAAAAGAGCTGGGTAATAGTAACTAATACCTATAATCCTAGATACTCAGAGACTGACACCTGAGGATCCTACTTCAAAACAAGCCCAGGCAGGAAAGTTCCCAAAGACATTTATCTTTAAATTAACCACCATCGATCTAGAAGTAGAGCTATGGCTCATTTGCCAGCCTTGACTGAAAAAAACAAAGGGACAGGCCCTAAGGTCAAGCCTCAGTATCAGCACCAAAACAAACTGACGCAAAATATCCTCTCGTTAAGAATACATGACCATTCATTTAGCATTGAAAAAGATGTTTAAAAAACACTAGAGTATATGATATAATGTTAGGAACTGCAATATTTTAAAGTTGGAGTTTGGTCATTTACCAAAACCAAGAATTAAATATTTTCATTAAAGATGAGCATTTCCAATATCTATGCTTAAGTATTAAAGCAACTTATAGAACTGTTTTATTATGATGTCACTTGTAAGAAAATGAAGAATGTAATTCACCTTAATATTTGTGCCTCACATACCTAATAAATGTTTGCCTTTTCTTTCCAGTCTTGAAGTGGGCTTGAACTCCAGGCCGAGGCACCATCTTTGAGCACATTTTGCTCCAGGTTAATGCTCTACCACTTGAGTCACAGCTCCACTTCCAGCTTTTTGTGTGTACGTGGTACCAAGGAATTGAACCCAGGGCTTTGTGCATGCTGGGCAACCACTCTACCACTAGGCCATGCTCCTGGCCCCTAAAGTTTGCTTTTTTGGGGGGGGTATGTCATGGAGCTTGAACTCTGGGTCTGGGTGCTGTCCCTGAGCTCTTCAGTTCAAGGCCACTTGAGCCACAGAGCCACTTCCAATTTTCTGGTTGTTAATTGGAGATAAGGGTCTCACAGAGGAGAATGAAGGAAAGCTTTGAAGACTGACAAGGCAACACAATGCATATTAACTCACAACTTTATTTCTGCTAGAAAAAAGGGAGAGAAAACGATCATTTTGAAACAAACACTTTGAACAATTCTTTGCTTGTCTGCAAAAGTCTATAGGAGTATAAAAACACCCTGATTTGAAAAGTAGGCTCTTTCTAAGCAGACTGAATTACTAATATTAATTCAATTATAAAATCCCTCAACACAGTCCCAAGAAGGCCCAATCACACCTGCTTCACATTCTCCAAAGATAGAAACAAGCGCCTCCTTCAGAATAATTCCAGTTCAATTTATGCTGAAGGATAAAAACATATCTAAATACCTCAAGTCGTTGCATAGTCATTCATCTATTGCTTCTTTTTGTAAAAACCATTACAAGTAATTCCACACTAACTTCTCCTTTCCTCTCATTCCAAGACTCAGTACATTCTAGCAAAACTAGGAGCTATTTTCCATATGAAGCCTTATAGAGGGTATACCAGTTCAGCTATGGGACACAAGGAATGTTCATAATAGAAAGAAATAAATTAAATAAATAATATCTAATAAATAACACAGACAACATTTAATATCTAATGCCAGAAAAATGCTAGCATTAAGACTAGCTCTATACTCCCTCCCAAAGGTAAGCAGCAGCTTCTACAGAAAGCACATGGATGGTTCTAGAAAGTATCTGACTTGCCTATTCCCACTCGGGGAAAGAGAGCATGATAAGGGAAACCATTTTGGTGGCTGATGGAGTTGAAGGTCTTTCTGCAAAGCTACTCTCCAGGAGATGTGCAAACCCTGGGTGCAAGGCTCAGCAGAGTAAGTGCTGCCAAAGCAACAAAAATAAAATAACTCACCATATAAGGAAATATGTGAGAAAGATAAAACAATAAAGTAGTTGGGTTGATTTTAGTGAGAAACTGAGCTTTACAAGAATGCTATGCTAATCTACCTTATTAATTTTGTTCGCTGTTCCTATTGGTATAGTCTGCATGACTAAAATCCTCTCTCTAGCAGTAGAATCTGATTCACTATTACGTCAGTTATAGTTTTGAGCCTACATCATTTTCCTGATGATTGGATAGAATCATAAAATTCCTCAAATCTCATTTATTTGGAAGAAAGATAAACTTGACCAGGTCAACATTAATACAAAGGAATGAGAAACTGCATAGAGAAATAAATATGCTGCTTGTTGGGTTAAACCTAAGATGGAGACACATACTAGAAAGAAAAGCGTTTATTGACGTTGGCTTTCATTTCTGAATCTCAACGTCTTGTTGCTTGCTGCGTCAACATGTAATGATATGTTGACTTTTGGAAGAGAGGAAGAAACGATAATAGTGGTGACGGCCATAAAGACGTTCTGTTATGTTTGAAAAGGGTCAAGTTTAGTCATTGCTTAATGCCTGTGCTTATGGAAAATATGATACTTTTGTAGCCAAAGGTTGGTAATTTAATTAAGTAAATGAAATTCATCCTGCTAGGGAAAATCTGGTGGTTTTCCTCTGAGCAAGTGGGAACCTTGAACTGCAGTAGATAGTGAGGCCAACAGCCATTTTATCACTTTATATTATGAAGTTGGGTGCTGTGTTGATTCTAACAGTATCTTACCTGTCATACTTTCCAGAGCTCTCTGATATGGAGCCTATGAATTGATCTAGATGACATCTCTGTGTCCCACTGATTATAGAAGTCTGAAATTTCAAGGGATTTTGTGCTCTGAAAGCACTTTTAAAAAAAATATATTATCAAGAATAAAATTGGCAGGAGGCCTCTATGATGGTTCTCATATCACATGAGAAAAATATGTTCAACTTCCATTCCAATAAGAAATACAGCTACCCTCTTAAAGAACATTGTTATTAGGTTGGGAGAAGGTCCTAACGGTACAGTGCTTGCTTGGCCTACATGAAGCCCTGGGTTCGATTCCTTGGTATCACATATGCAGAAAAAGCCAAAGTGGTGCTGTGGTTCAAGTGATAGAGCACTAGCATTGAAACAACTCAAGGACAGTGCCCAGGCCTTGAATTCAAGCCCCAGGACTGGCAAACAAAGAACACTGTTATTCACAAAGATGACCGACTTAAGAGTTTTATCCTCTGGAAGTTATGTATTTTAATTAATTTATTTAGATCTTGGCAGTACTTCACATTGATCTCAGACCCTCATGCTTGCTTGGCTGACACTGTACCAGCACTGTACCATGCTTCCAACCCTGCTTCTTGATGCTTATTTTGGAGATAGAGTTTAGTAAATGCTTCAGGCCTCAAACTATAATTCTTCAGATCTCAGCCTACTGACTATGATGATATGCATGAGCCACCAGAGCCTAGCTGAAAGCAATTTTTAGATAGAAACAGTGAAGATTTGCCATCAAATTTAAAGAAACTGCATCCTGTGAGCTAACAGGCACACACCATATGCTCCCTTAACCACTCCACACGCTAATTTTATGCACCCTATTTCCTGTTATAGCTTTGTTTCTGATTTCCTTTTTAACTAATGTATGGGTAATCACCAAATTTAGATGTTGTCAGGACTGCAAAAGTCTTTAGAAATCATTTAGACTTAGAGTAATTGTTTCTTCATATCCAATAAAAGAAAACAAACACCAATAGTGAAAAATAATTGGCAAATATTCAGTGAGTTTTGGGTGTCACTGTAATAGAGTTCAGGTCTCTTGTTACCACATGATTGGAAGTCATCAAATGATTTCACTTTAGGACCCTCGATAAATGAGTCAAAGAAATGTGAGCTGTTGATAAGAAGAGCAGAGGAGCAGAGGATGGGTACAGGAGGCCCTAACTGGTCCATGATTGTTAGATGAGATATACATATATCCCCAAGCCTCCTTTAACCTATGAATAGATGAACTGCATCTTCAGCTTGGCCACTTAGATCTTGGGCAACATCCCCACATCGTTCTTGGCAATTGTGCTCTCCGTGCCCTAATCAGTGAAGATGGTGTTAAGTTGGGTTCCAATGCCCTGATGGGGGTAGGAATCGTAAGACATGTCTATGGGAATGTCAAAATGGGGAGTACCAGCCTGAAAGGCAGTTGAGTGCGCCTGCCCTGAGCTTAGGCTTGCAGAAGGGTAGTGTGGCAGGAAGCTGTAGGATTTCTCCAAGTCAGGAGAACCATCTTGCTTTAAGGAGAAGTTCCCACTGATACTCAGGGGTGGAGTGAGGGGTCCCTCATAAGGGGGCGTACTGCAGTCAGGTGGCTGGCTCCCAAAAGGGGATTCTCCCACACTCTTGAAGACTTGAGGCTTCAGATGAAGAAGATGTGTTTCCATATGGCCATAAGGAGGACTGGGGAGTCCTGGGGATTGATAGGCAAAATTGTGACCAGAAATAGTAGCATCGCAAATAGATGATTTCTCCTCATGCTTCTCCAGCAGTGCAGACTGTGGTCCAAGTTGCAGACATCCAGCCACCAGGTTGCTTGTGGGCTGAGAGAGCCCTTTACAGAGCATCTCTACAAAGCCCTTTCCTTCAGGTGTCTGACCTGTCTCCAGGACTTCAGACAGAGCCCAAATGTAGTTTCTGGCCAGCCTAAGTGTCTCTATCTTGGAAAGCTTTTGGGTTTTGGAGTAACAGGGCATAACTCTCCTGAGGTTATCCAGTGCATCATTCAAGCCATGCATCCGGGTCCGTTCTCGAGCATTAGCCTTGACTCTTCGAGCCCTGAATCTCTCAAGGCGAGCTTTGGTCATCTTCTTTTTCTTGGGACCTCTTCGCTTAGGTTTCTCCCCATCTTCTTCCTCTTCTTCTTCGTCAATACTGTCATGTTCTTCAGTTAAGCTGCCAAGCATCCCGTAAACACCCGGTGTCCTCCCCTCCTCCTTAATCTCGGTTTGTGAGCTCAGGCCTTTGTCTGTCCAGGATGACGTGCTGGTCAGCTCCACCATCTCCTTGGATTTCATGTACGTTTTTGCCATTTTGGGATCCTAGAAAGTATAAGCAGCAAAACAAAATAATTGCTTTAAACATCTGCTTTTATATAAAACTAAACTTCATCTAGTTTTCATCTAGTCATCTTGCACATTTTATACGCAGATCAACGGCAGGAAATAGAAGGTCCACTTGGTTATTCATTACATTTTATTCTCAAATTCTTTGCCCCATAGATATTTTACGTAAAGTATTTGATATATAAGTTGAAACATACATTTTCCTTATTTCTTGCGATTCATAAACTCCAAGGAAGCATATAAGTGAAGCTTATAAATAATTATCCAAATGGGGAAATTACTGAATTTAAATTATGATGTAATTATAAATATAGGCTATGCATGTAAAATTATCATTGCAAAATGTTATGCATTCTAAACAGTTAAATCAATAAACTTGTGTTCCTACCACAAAACAAGTGAACAACTGTAGCAAAAATCATGCAGATTCATACACACTCCACACTGAACTTTCCATCTTGTGTTTAGAGACATTTCACATTCAGCTAACTTGTAATACCCCATGTTTCACCAGTGGTCTTGCCACTAGGTGCTTCAAGCAGCACCTACAAAATGTCCATACCACAACTTCCTAATGTTGCCATATGACCATCAAACCTTTATCTCATCACCACCAGAAGAGCATTTTCCTTTTTTTAAATAATAAAGTTCCTTTTTCTTGTCTTTAATATTAATAGTTTTAGGGGGGTGTTACTAACATGGCATCTTATAAGTGCAATCCAAGCTGACATATTGAATTGAAACCCCTTTGTACAACCACTTAAAGATAATTTTGTAAGGATAGATAAAGCATGGTATCTCAAAGGGTCATGTAAAGAATGGAGATTTATCCCTGATAATCAAATCTGCCTCTGTTTTGAAAAGAAAACTCTTTTTATTGTACATACATATCAACTATTAGAAAAAAAGCCACGACAGCAACTATTAGTTCAAGTCAGTGATCTACCAAATTTATCAAATTTAATGTAACTATTTTGAGATACCTTGTTAAAACATGAAAAAGTCAGGAATAAATGCCCTATACAGTAGGTGGAGGTGAACAGCAAGCACCAAAATAGCCTGACTATTTTAGTTCCCTAGCCTATATTCTTCTATGCAAAATTTTCGATTTAGAAAACAGAAGACCTGGCAATCTAGTAAAACATTTTGCATTCAATTTTGAAAGAGTTTGAACTGTCTTGAAATTTTTTTTAGCAATTGTAGTATATAGTTAACCAAATAAGAGTATCTGATAAAGCCATCAGGGCATTCAAGTTCACCAGCTAGTCTTTGAAACATTAAACCTTCCATCACCTTTGAGTACCAGAAAGAGGAGACAATGACAAATGTGTTTTTTTCCCTTTATCCTTGAAGCTTGAGCTTCAAATCAATAAATGCAGGGATTAGTGTATAGCTTTAAAAATATATAAATATATGATTTGATTTGTTTTGGGTAATTGGAGCTTGTTTTCCTTGTTACCTCATTTACCACCTATAAATAATTAATGCTACTACATTGCGAAAACAGCCCAGGTTTCATGTTAATCAGCACGGAAATTGTGTCAGCTTGACTTACTCACTTAATAAGGCTTTCTGGGTAAGCAGCTTTATTGAAAACACACATTGGAACCTATTGGTCAACGGGCTGCCCAGGCCAAGTCAGAAAATCCCACTTTTAATATGGATGATGGAGCTTGTGTGCTGAGCTGCACTTCTAACTCGGGCAGATATCCAGAGGGAGGGTGAAGGACCTAATTAACTTTCTGGTAAAGGAAACACAGATCTTCCAGAGGCAGGTGCACTCTGAGGCCAAAAAGTAGGGGGGGGGTGGGGAGTGTCAGAGTGGGCTTGGGAAACCTAATGCTCCCCCTGTGATTGTAATAACATTTGTGTGGTGTTTTAAAGTTTGCAACACTTTTGCATTCATCAATTTGTATGCTTCCTCTGAGGGAGGCAGAGAGTCTCATGGTCATTTTATAGCCAATTTGGGGTCAAGTCCTTTATATGACAGAAATGATAAAGAGCTGGTGATGCACAACAGAAATCCAATTCTGGCCCCAGATCCTAGGTTTTATTTTATTTTTGTCTTTTCTTTTTCTCTCCCTCCTTCATAATTACAAGAAGAAAGTCACTTCAACTTTGCCACATGTAGCTCAGTACAACTAAGTCAGTGACAATGCTTATCCAAATAAAGAATGGTTTCATGTCCTCTGAATTCCTTTTAACCTCATATTCCAAGATTCCTTTCTCTTAACAATTCATTGCTTCATTCCTTTTATCCTCTCTTTGTCTCAGCCTGCTCTGCCCCTCCTGGCATTCTCACCTTCATGATCATCATGGCATGGGATCATACACATATGGAGAAGAAAAGATGGAAGGAGAAGGAATATGAACCACCAGAGAGACTCCTTGACCTACATCTGGGTCTGAATACCAAACCTGATGTTGACATTTGGCATTTCACCATTCCTACAAAAGTGGGGATGGGCTCTTGTTGAGATCTGTCAGGAGTCAACTCCATCAAGAAATGGAGTTGAAAGAATAAAACATGCCACCTTTTGCCTTCAACATTTTTTAAATCATTTCTGTGAGATTCAAGGGGGTCTGTTTAAAATTAGATTGTTGATATGAAGAAAAAAAGGAAACAATTTCTTTGGCCAAACTACTGAAAAAGGCAATGAATGTTCACTTTTTTTTTCCTCTTACTCTCCATGGGGAAAGTAGAAGTGGCTCTGATTTAACATCTTCTGATCCCATAGGCACAAAGAGAATCCCCATGTATATGACGAACTACACAAACATGGAAGCTAGAGTAGCACAGCTGGAAACTCCAAGCCTGATTCTTCTATCTCTGCTTACTAATCCCAAACACATGCATGCTCTTTCTCCTCCATTTCATCTTTGATTAAACAGACAGCAGATTATTTTCTATTATTTTAAGTAAAAAAACATGTAGTTTTGAATTCTTCAAAGAGTATCCATAAATTTTATCTCAGGGCTTTAAATATATAATAACTATATATATATATGTGTGTATTTACTCATTCAAAATGTAAGTTATTTCCAGAGGTGAATATAGAAAATGAACTGCTTTGACTACTGTATCTCATTATCTGGATGCCATGTTGTGTGATTGGTTCAGAGGTTCACCTGACATTTTCTCTGCCCTTCTCAAATGCACTAGATGGCACAAAATTTGGTTCTGACAGTTTGCATTCAAGTATCAGCTCTACAACTTACTGATAAGTGGTCTCACACAAGTTTTATAAACCTTATCTGCTTCTGTTTTCTCATCTTTAAGTAGGAATAACAATAGCTTCAACCCATAGGACTACTGTGGGCATAGTATGACCACATATTCGAAGTAATTTGAATAGTGCCAAGATGTCATAAATTCCAAACAAATGTTAGGTATTATTATTAGTCTTGAATGACACTATGAGTTTCTCTGGACAAGAATAAGGATAATTATAATCTGTGTTTTGTATTGATTTTATTTTTTTTAATGGGGCTTGAACTCTGGGCCTGGGCACTGTCCCTGAGCTCTTCAGCTCAAGGCTACCACCCTACCCTTAAGCCAAGCCCCACTTCCCATTTTCTGGAGATTAATTGGAGATAAGAGTCTCGGGTCCTTTTGTGCCTAGG
The DNA here is from genome assembly GCF_031878675.1 of Megascapheus bottae. Lineage (NCBI taxonomy): Eukaryota > Metazoa > Chordata > Mammalia > Rodentia > Geomyidae > Megascapheus > Megascapheus bottae. The sequence goes on along the minus strand of NC_143510.1, from coordinate 51,726,429 downwards.
CTGGCTTTGAACCTTGATCCTCGGATTTCAGCCTCCTCAATAGCTAGGATTACAGGCGTGAGCCACCACACAAAAAAGTCAATGGCTCCATTTAAAAATTCATGAAAAATATCTCTTTTACCTTCCACACATATTATGCAAAAAAATATAAAAGATCTGATTCTGGGTCCCAGAATGTGGCCTAGTGGTAGAGTGCTTGCCTTGCATGTGCAAAGCCCTGGATTGGACTCCTCGCTACCAGATAAACAGAAAATGCCAAAGTGGTGCTGTGGCACAAGTGGTAGAGCACCAGCCTTGAGAAAGCTCAAGGACAGTGCTCAGGCCCTGAGTTCAAGGTCCAGGACTGGCAAAAAAAATCTGATTCTGTTGTAATTGATGAGAAAACCAGACCATATCTGTTGCCTCTCCTGGATTCACACAATGCTCCCATAAGGTCAGCTTCATAGCTTTCCTTCTGCCTTCTGATGGGCAGGTGCATTTGGCAGGATTCTCATTCTTAGCACACAGATTTTCATGTGCCTGAAGATTCTGGTGGCATAAAGATAGCTCTTGATATTTGGACCTGTTTGCCTTTTATAATCAATATGAGGACTAAGACTTGCCCAGACACCAGTGGCAGAGCTCAAGGGAGAATAGAAGCTTCTCTCAAGCAGTAGTAAAAAGCCAACTCTCCTCAGAGATAAGCAAAATAAAACTTTCTCTTTTTTTCCACCTAAATTTTTTCAAGGCATCAAAATGTTATCAGGAAAAAGTAGACTTGAGCCAGGAGTTTGGCCTAGTGGTAGAGTGCTTGCCTAGCATGCACGAAGACCAGGGTTTGATTCCTCAGTACCACATACATAGAAAAAAGCTGAAAGTGGTGCTGTGGCTCAAGGGTAGAGCTCTAGCCTTGAGAAAAGTCCAAGGACAGTGCTCAGGCCCTGAGTTCAAGCCCCACAACTGGCAAAAAAAATTTTTTTAAAGAAAAAGTAGACCAAACAAAATACCAATGGGGGAAGAAGAAACAGCAACAACAGTTCCAGAATTGAGGATTATAAATAGTTCAAGTGCCACATTTTGATGAAAGGAATGAAACTGGATTGGTCTTCAGTCGAATAGACATCTGAGTATAATGTGACCTTCTGCAAGTTAACCAACCTTCTCTGAGATGTGCTGGAAAAAGCAGAAAAACAAAGACTCTCTTCCATAACTCATTTATGAGCATAGAGGAATGATTTGAATTCTTTTACCCTGAAGGCAAAAATAGAAATAATGTTTATCTTTTCTATCTCATTTAGAAATTTAACTCTATAAAAACTCAGATCAACGTTAGGTTTGGTGATCACTTTAGTTTCATATATATATGTATACTGGTCAGTCCTAGGATGTGAACTCAAGACCTGAGTGCTATCCTTGGGCTTTCTCAAGGGTAGAGCTCTACCTCTTTTAGTCATAGCGCCATTTCCAGCATTTTTGTGCATGCTAGGCAAGCACTCTACCACTAGGCCAAACGCCTGGGCCGAGTTATATATTTCTATCTCATTAAAACATCACTATGAATCATCTTAAAGATGTCACAATTCCTAGAAACAATATCAGCTTTCAAAACACATAGGAAGCAGACTCAGTGGATATTGGGGATAGAATCAGCTATTCTGCCACACACACACACACACACACACACACACACACACACACACACACACAAGTTGATATTATAAAGTTAAATTCAGTCTTCCATTTAGGTTTTCAGATTTTCCCATTTACCTGTACAATGTAACAAGTTTTTCCTTCTTTTAGTTCCTTCAGTGAAATGTCAAGTATAAGTGATATTCTGACAGCTCAAAATACATATCTTTTTTTCCTTTTTAACCTGTTCTGGGGAAATATTTGCAAGTAGGCCAGTTGTGATTTCCCAGAAAATCACTGGGAGGCTGAGGCAGAGTTCTTCTTACATTCCCTCTAATTTCTTATTTGTTTTAGGAAAGATTTCAAATGGTGAGTAATAAGTAAAGGGTTCTGGAGTGTGTGTTTGCAGTGGTGAAACATCCTTAAAACTTGATAGTATTATTATATAAAAACTGCACCAAGTAACTTGAGGGTAGTCGTAAGAGGGGAAACAGGGAGAGCGGTGGAAGGCGGGGATGCTGATTGAGGTGCACTGGACTTATAACCTGATTTGTGGAATGTAATCTCTTCATGTAACTAACTTAATGATTAATTTTTTTCAAGTCTTATTGTAATTAGTGACCTCCTAATCCTATAACCCCAAGTCATAGTCAGACCAGAAAAGGGGACCATCCAACCCAGATAAACTAATAGCCTTGCTCAGTATCGCAGAAGGTGTACTTAAAACTAAACAGGAAACAAAACGGGTACCGACAAGTACCCACTAGGCTGTTCTATAAGCTGTTCTTTCTATCCATCCTGCTCTACTTTGCTATTCTTCCTTGATTACTAAGTGTGCATATACAGACACACGTACACGCACATTCTACCCAGAAATGTACATCGTGCTTCACTTCCGTAGATTCAGATCTTGTTAGCAAAGTTTGCTAATAGAAGTTTCTCAACTGTTTGATTTTCTCTCCATGTTGTGCAGCATACTATTCTGTTTTTCTCTTTCATCCTTTCCTTCGATCCTTCCTTCCCCCTCCCTTCCATCCTTCTTTTCCTTATCTCTCTCTTTCCTTCCTTCCTTCCTTCCTTTCTTCCATCTTTCATTTCTCCCTCCGTCCCTCCTTTCCTTTCCTTATCTCTCCTTCCTCCCCTTTCCTCCCTTCCTTTTCTCCCCCCTCCCTCCCTCCTTCCCTCCTTTCCTTCCATTTTTCCTTCTTTCCTTCCTTCCTTGCTTCCTTTTTTCCTTCCTTCCCTTCCTCTCTTTCTTCCTTTCTTTGCCAGTCCTGGGACTTGAACTTTGGCCTGGCCACTGTCCCTGAGTTTTTCACTCAAGGCTGGCATACTACCACTTGAACCACAGCGTTGGGGTAGTTTACTGAAGATAAGTCTCAGCGATCTTTCTCTTTGGGCTGGTTTTGAACTGCAGCCCTCAGATCTCAGCCCCCTGAGTAGTTAGGATTTCAGGCTTGAGCCATGGCCACCAAGCTGCATGTCATTTCTTAATTCTTCCATCAAAAACAAAGAAACTTTATGTTTTTTACTATTTTCTTTGCATATGTTTTTGGTGTGTAACTGGTCAATATAAGGCATAAGAAGGAAAAATATTCTTGATGATCTTTTTCGTCTGATTTCCCATCTGAAAGAATTGGAGGAAAGAAATTTCTCCCACTCCATTTTAATCATCCAAGAACTTTTAGCCAACCCAATAAGAGGGAATGGTGAAAATCCATTCTCATGACTGTCCAGGATCTCCTCCCAGCCCCTGGTCTATTTTTATAAGTATATACTAAATATACACAATCCTCATTCTATTTGTACCACCCTCTCAACCCCCACTCCACACACAGTTCTACAGGTCTGTGAACAGAATGGTGAACTAGGTTCATTATTTACAAATGCCTGCTTATTGGAGATTTTAACTTTTTGAGCTTTTTTCCCCCAATACTAGTAAAATGGAACAGTGGGTTTGACAGCAGTAGAAGGCTAATCAGTCATCTCTAATTGATAAAAGTGAGTCCAAGTATCCACGAGCTTCACTTGGGGTGATGGATTCTACAAAATTTCATACCATGATTTAAAAAAATTCATCTATATCTCTCAGCATTCTGAATCCCCCTTACTTGTAATAGCCTCAAATAGCCTTCTCCCCCCTCCCTCTACCCACAACACTACTTCACCCCAACTTCTCTCTAGGCCTATGACAACTTCCCACAGAAACTTTACTAGTCACTTCCCCGGCCCATCTGCTTGCTCACCTCAGCCAGTGGAAGTGTCTAAGGTTAGTTCTGTAAATCTGTGCTCTGAGTACTGTCAGAAAGGCAAAGTGTCCTGGACCACGCGAACTGGGGGGAAGAGCTGCTCTCAAAGATCCATGTTAAACCTGGTAGCTACCTCTCAGCGGCTCCTGAGGTCTGTTTCTGCGGAGTGTTCCTTATTCCACTTCTTTCTGTAGTTGTGATGGCCCTGCGGGACGCCTAAGGACTGATGGATGGGGCAGCTGCTTTGCTTCCCTCTCTTCAGGACCTCTTCTCTCTGGTTAGCTCCCCCACGGTGATGCTTTCAGGACCACAGCCTCTGGGCAGCTCCTGGTTGGAGCCTCTGACTTGGAGCAGTTTTGATTGCTCTTGCAGATGACCAGAGAGGGAGGGGCCATGCTGCCCACTGTCTAACTCCACCCCTTTCCCCGCTGAAAGACACGCCTACTTCAAAGGGCTCCTCTCTCAAGTCCAGCTTTGACACTGCCTGTTTGCTTGCTAATTTATTTGAATGACACTGGTGTGTGGAAAGGGGATAGAGGGTTTCCGAAGTTCAGGGGTGAAGAAAATGACAGCTGGAACCCTTTATGGTTAAAAAGGTTGGAAGTGGAGCAGGGTGAATAGAATAGAGAAAGAAAACTAGAGACAGACTCAGGGTGAACTGAAAAAGACAAAACTGTGGACAATGTGTGAAAGGAATTCAAAACTAAGAAAGATACTTTTCAGGAACACAGCAGTGTGTTCATGTGTGCACTCATGTCCCTTTCTCTCTCTCCTTCCTTCCTTCCTTCCTTCCTTCCTTCCTTCCTTCCTTCCTTCCTTCCTTCCTTCCTTCCTTCCTTCTTTCCCTTTCTTTCTTTCAGAGTTTAAAAGCAGAAGGAAGAAGTATCTGCCTCATACTAGTTTTCAGCATGTCAAACTTGTTCCCATTTTAAACTCTTGGGTGAGTTGGTGAATTTGTTATACAGTGTCTTCTATTCATTTGAAATGTATAAAAATAGAAAAAAAAACAAGTAGAACCCTTCGCTTGAAGGGTATCAATCAGTCTGAAAGAGTGGCTCAAAATGACAGACTTCCAAGGCAAGCCCATAGCTCTGAATTCAAAGTGTAGTAGTGCCCCCGCCCAAAAAAAGAAAAGAAAAAAGGCCCAGATCATATCTTAAAGAAGGAAGAGAGGAAAAGAAAGTATGAAGCAAAAAATAGGGGTAAAATTGCAAACTGGTGCCCACTAGTCTTTGAAAGAAAATAAACCATTAAGCCTTTTGGTAGCAAAGGTCCATGTGAGTGATGATAAACTTAGCTGGAAGGAGAGCAGTTACATGATTCCTAATACTTCTTTGCTATTATGACATGGTATTAAATTGCTATAAAAGAAAAAGAAAATATCCTGACTAATTTAAACTGAATATATGGATGTGTGTACCCATCTTTCTAAAAGCTTGACGAGGGTAAATAGATCATGTGCGTTCATTTTAAGACAGTGAAGATTTTGTGATTATCCAGTGACTCAAATGAAGGGGAAAGAGTGTGAAGCCAGCATCACTCTTGCATTAGCTAGCCAGATCGTCCTGAGCTGGGCGATCCCTGAAAGTTTTTCCAGCAGCAGGGCTCCAAACTCAGTTTCTTTCAGAAATTGTTTAGGCTTTGGGGAAATCATTTTGTCTACCAATCGAAATGGCAGATGTCTAATGTAGATGGGGAAAATATGTTTCCTCTGTATTTGTCCAAGTGCACAAAGGGTTAAGTAAAAACTTGGTTTTGTTTGATGTTATGCATGGAACACTGGGGACTCTGTGCTCACAACCCCTGTCCCAAAGCATAGCTTTGTTTCCTATAACGTAAAAGAATGTCTGACTTGAAAGTTTGAAGCAGGTTATTTTTTTAAGTCTGTTATAGGTATCATGTGATTTGCCCCTCCCACACAAAAGAAATAGAAACCACGTAATCTTCTGTTTTCATAGAACATTACTCATTTTCAGCTAAAATGTAAGCTTTTATCCTTCCTTCCTTTTTTCTTCCTTCCTTCCTTCCTTCCTTCCTTCCCTCCCTCTCTTCCTCCCTCCCTCTTTTCCCTATCTAATATATATCTTCTCAGCAAAATGAACTTCATTGTCATAGTAATTAAAAAACAAATTCTAACAGGACTGATGGATTTTTCAAACCCAAATCTGAATCAAATCAACTCTTTGGCTAGAGGAGTTTTATGGGATAAAATTGCTTACTGAATAGGTCCCTCCCTTGCCTGTGACTTCAAAGCCAAGGCCATGGATATTTAAAAGTTAGTATCATTGATGGTGTTGGTGTCTTGCTTGTAAAAATTTTAGGGGGAGGGGAGGACCAGCAGATTAGCAGAAAGGTGAACATATTGAGACAAAGATGAGGGTGGGCACTGCACATTCAGGGGTGGGGGCTCCTTGCTTTCTCTGACAGATGTAAGGGACTAAACATAATAGGATTAGCCTCAAAGCACATTCAATTGTGGGGATGCACGCACGCGTGTGTGTGCACCCTGTGCCATATTAGAAGTGGAGGACACTGAATTTTCTTAAGAGCTGCTTTTGTAGAGAAGTGGGTGGAATCTATTTCACCAGGGTCACCCTTCTCACAACTCCTGGAAGATTGTACTGTTGGCTGCTGAACTCGGAGAAAGAAAAGGGGAGGTGCTGGCTCCAGGAGAGGACAGTGAGGGGCATTTGCATTCATTCTCTCCTTTCCCCTCCCCTCCCCCCACCACATGGTTTCTGAGCCAGAGGGCCAAGCCCCAACTCTTCCCTTTTTTGCTGTGGCTTTTTGTAAAGCTCTGAGCTAACCTGTTAGAACCATCTGCTGAGTGAGGCAAAGGAGACCAGCACTCACTCAGTTGCTGGCCCACAGGCCTGATGCCCCGAGCCATTGAAGCAGAGAGAAGGGAGGCAACAGGCAGATTTATGGGCAGCAATCTGTTCCCCTCCACGTCCCCCCCCCAAAAGGCCCTCTGCCAGGAGACAGCCTGATAATCCATCAACCCCTCTAATGAATTAATTAGTATTCCCAGTAATCCTGACCTCCCAAAGGAGACCTGCCCATGGGCCCCTAAGGGAAGTAGAAACTGCCTCCTTCTACCAGACACTGAAGAACTTGGGACTAGTGTCTGACATTAGGCCCCAGGGTGCTAAGCTACAAGCCACAGACCCTGTTGCTAACAGTTGGGTCCCCAAATGTCCCCTCCTTCTCACCTCCTTTAGGAGATCACTTGCTCTGGATAAATTACAATACAAATCCTGTTAAACAGCAGAATCTCAGGAACTAGACTGAGTGGGAAGGTAAATTTCCAGGAAAAGAATAATTGGGCTGCGTGTGTTCAGAAGGAAAAAAAAATGAGTGGATAGAAAAGCCACTGGGATGTGAAGATGCTGGGAATGGTGGTTCGGTGTGGGGAGAAGGTGAAAGAAATAGTGCTTGAGCTCAAGTAGCTCAGTATTCCACTAGCAAAATGAGGTAGGGTTAAAAGTACTGGTGAAGGAGATGAAGTTGGAAGTGCATGGTATAAACTGCTCCTGAATAAAGATAGGCATAAAACACTGAGTGTCAGCTGAGCTTCTAAAAGCCTGCAGAAAGGCATCAAAGAGATTCAGTAACCCTCCCTCACAACTGGGAAACACTTTAGTTGCTTTCAAAAGTGCAGTGAAAAAAATTTTTTTTAAGCTCCTGAATCAGGGAAATCTGTGTCCTAAACCTTATTAATGGCTTCAATGACATGTCTATATCACATACAATTGTTCAAAGTCATATTTATTTTTTACTAAACTTTCCAACCACCTTTACTTAAAAAGAATAAACTGTACTGGGTCTGAAGTAGTTAGATATCACAACTGTCTTTTTGTTGTTGCTGTTGTTGTTGTGCTGGGTTCAGGATTTGAACTCCCAGTCTGGGAGCTGTCCCTTTGCTGTTTTGATCAAGGCTAGTTCTCTGTCAGTTGATTCCCATTTCTGGCCTTTTAGAGGTAAGTCTCACTGACTTCTCTGCCCTGACTGGCTTCAAATGGTGACCCTCAGATCTCAACCTTCTGAGTAGCTAGATTATAGGCATAAACCTTTGGCACCCTGGAGGGTGCCTCCCAGGAGGCAGTTGAATCCTTACATTGCCATTTCCTTTCTTAGTGATGTGAGTTCACACAAGCACCTCAGCTCTCTGGTTTCCATTTTCTCCATCTGTAAATTGAAGGTTATTATGTTTACCCCCAAAAAATTTGTACTGAGCAATATAGTTAGATAATCTATGCTAAGTGCACAGTATAGTATCTGAAAGTTAGCTAGCAATCAGCAAATGGTAGCTGTTGATATGTTATCATAAACATTTATATCCAATATTTAGCCCTTGCAAGTCAAGGAAAAGACAAATGTCAGGATCTCTGTCTCTAGGTTCTTTCTCTGTGCTCCCATTTCAGTCTAAGTAACATTTTATTATAGTAATAATCATATTAATTTATCCAACAAATATTTTTATGAGTATATAAAGCCCTAGGCACTGTGAAAAATTCTGAACATAGAACTAAATAAGAGTTCTTATTTCTAATCAATTTTTGCTATAGTGGCAGAGGCAGAATGCTAAATGCAAACAAGTAATCCCCAAGCTCTACTTTCAGTGAGCATTAAAAAAAACCCTGCTGACAAACCTTTTCAGAACAGGATGTGAGAGTCACAGACCCCAGCATTCAACACTGCAGTGTTGAGAGGACTGAGAAGGCAGTCCTGTCCGTAGGAAAGATCACTATGCTTAGCTCTTAGCAGTCTACCCCTACCCTACTTCATTCCCAGGGATATTTGCCTAGTCTTAAGGGGGAGAAGTTGGATTTAAAAGGCTTCCATTGTGTGGCTGTTCTGCCTGGAGAAATATGTGAAGGACAGTGAGAATTCCCTGATAATTCTGACTTCGTTTACAATAACAACAATAATAATGTAGGATAAAGAGATTAATAAAACCACATCTGACTTTCCCATGGTGCATTCCCTCTAGCAGTACCAAACAGAACACTGGCCTGGGCAGTGTTCTCAGCTGAACCAATGGCACTCTGCCATTTTGAGGACAATCCCTTTGAAGCTTTGTGTTATCTGCTCCACTAACCCAAGGTTTTAGTCATGTCACTTTTCCTAAGAATGCATCAGTTAGGCAAGGCAGAAGCCAAAGAGATGAAATCAATTAGGAACACTAATCCTTATAGAATAGTAACCGTATGTGAAATGCTGTTTTAGGTGCATTGCTTGTATTAATGTTATTGTGTGCTCACAATAACCTTATGAAGTAGGCATTACTTCTACCACAGCGGCGGCTGCTGCTAGTGCTATTATCTTCATTCTACAAATATAAGTCACAGATTACAGGGAGCCCAACCAAGGTCACACAAGAGTTATGGTGGAGGGATTTGAATATGGACCCCATGAAGCAGGTTTGCTGAGAGTAAGTCTGGAATTTAGTCTCTGGATGTTCCAGACAGGGACACTGACAGTAGCGATCATCACGTGACTCCATCCGAACCAGCGGTTGGGGTAGCTTCCTCATCTTTGCCTGTGGATGGTGGAGGAGAGGAACTAGACTTCATGCATGCTAGGCAGATGCTCTACCACTTGAGCTGTGTGTCCAGCCATTTATTTATTTATTGTTTATTAATTTTGCTTTGCTTTTCAGATCAGGTCTTACACTTTTGCCCAGTCTTGTTTTGGACCATGATTTTCCTCCTTCTACCTTCTGAGCATCTTTAACACCAGGCCTGGCATCCCCATCTAGTTCCCCATTTCCCACTCACTGTATCCTTGCCTGAGGCCAGCTTCCAATAAGGGCTTTCGCCACTACAGCTGATCGCACAATGGGACACAAGGATAGTAGCTTTGTCCCTAGAGGCTTCCACAATCGCCAAGACACCCTCCTGATCATCTGACCTTTGCCCAGCCCTACTTCACCCCAAATCTGAAGTTCTAAGGTAGTATTTCATGACTGTATAACATAAAGAATAACCTCTCATACACAGCTAAATAGAATCAAAGCTTTCTAGAGTTCCAGCCAAGTGGAGTGTTAATTGGACACCATCTTGTAGCTATTTGTAGAAACCAGCCAGAGACTGAGAGTCAGCCTGACATGTATCTTCCAATGGGGCTTTCCTATCTCCTGTTGTTATTTGGGTGTGCGTTTGTTTGTTTGTGCTGTTTGTAATTGACCCTGATACTTCATACATGCTAGACAACAGTCTACCACTGAGCTACCCCCCCAGCCTCTTATCACATGTTTAGTGGGCTAAAAGAAAAAATCTATAATTTATTAATCTCACAAATATTTAAATGGTTCTTATCTTCAATAGGCACTAAAGGCATATCAGCAAGAAAATAATGAATCAGAGGCTCAAGACTGTCGTCCTAGCTACTCAGGAGGCTGAGGTCTGAGGACCACATGCTAATCTGTGAGATTCTTATCTCCATTTAACCAACAAAAAGCCAAAAGTGGAGGAATGGCTCAAGCAATAGAGTACCAGCCCCAGAGTGGTAAATTCCTAGTGAGAGCAGGGGGCCCTGAGTTCAAATCCTAGGATTAGAACATACTCATAAATAATATTTTTAATAAATAAAATCAGAATGGATAGGTAGTATGTTTGAGATCACATAGCTGGGAGGATGCATATAATACTTTGAATATTTGTTTATTTTTATGTCATGTGTTCAGTTTGATTCTTGAATGGAATATATTGATATCCCTTTTTTCCAGAACCCCACTGCCTACAAAGAGTAACCTAGATTAGATAAACGGAAGTAATATGCAATTACCACAAGGTGGGATCTCCTGTGACAAGTTGCATCATTTATACTCCTGACCTCTACACACACACACACACACACACACACACACACGCACGCACGCACGCACACACTCACACACACCTATCAAATTACATATCCATTCAGTCTTACCCTAAGTTCTCTTCCATTTAGTGATATCATAGAGCTTTTATAGACCAATAAATGTCTACTAATTACGTTAAATTCTCTTCTACCTACAAAATTGTATAAACATTGTATGGACTCATTTTCTGTACACCAGTTTGAAATACCAAAACTGTCCATTTCAGGAACTTGATTTTCCTTGGTTCATCCTGGCTTTTACTCCACTAAACTAATGGAAAACATTTATCTGAGCTTGGCAATGTATACTTGCAATCCCAACACTTGGGAAGTTGAGGTAGAAGAGTTCAAGGCCAGTGTGGATTACATAGTGAGACAGTGTCTCAAGAACCAAACAAAGCAATAGGATTTCGAAGTGTGTGTGTGGGGGGGATACTCTCAGGCCCAGCCTCTTAATATTCAGCCCCCAATCTCTCTCTTCATTTGCCCAGATGAATATAGGAGTTAGAGTTCAAGTCTAGCTTAAGGGTAAGAATTGTTAACCACCAATCCTTCCCAAGCTTGAAGGCACTTCATCTCTTCCAAAGCTGAATCAAATCTCAGTATTGTCCAGACCAGGGTAAAAGCACTGCTCGACTCGCATATAGGAGCTACCTACGCTGTTCTGGAGGCAGATGCCACTACTCACCATTAGGAGTTCTCTGGAACCCACACTCACATGTATATGTGTTTTTAGTTATTGAGATTGTGTTCTTTTGTTCTTGCCTACACCCTTATTTTTTGTATGTGTGTGAGTTCTAGGGGCTTGAACTCAGGGACTTGGTGTATCTCTGAGCTTTTTTTTTTTTTTTGCTCAAAATAGTGTTCTGCCATTTGAGCCACAGCTCCACTTCCAGCTTTTTGGTAGTTAATTGGAGACAGGGTCTCTTGGAGTTTCATGGAGTTTCCTACCTGGGCTGGCTGCAAACTGTGATCCTGAGATCTCAGTAGCTAGGATTACATGCCTTAGCCCCAGGGCCAAGCTTTGCCTAGACTCTTGAGAAGGAATGAAGTAGCCACATAGGCTCCCCGATGCCTGAGTGCTCTGGAGATGGCCCCTTCCCTCCTCTCCTCCTCTCCTTCAGTTCCCCAGCTGCTCCAGGAAGATGCAGACCTCCCAAGACAGAATTTCCTTTTTCCTACCTATCCCTGACTGACTGACTGTTCCTCTCTGTGTTTGGGGCTCTAATTGGATCTCCACTTCCCTCTCAGCCCCTCCCTAATGTCTGTCTACCCCCTCGTCTCTCCTTCTTTTCAGTGCACATGTTCCTCAATTTGATTTACTTCTGTACATTGTGTGGCTTTTGCAACAGCCAGTCCTCCGAGAGCCCTCAGAGGGAGCACTCCATCTGTCAGCCTCTCACCTTCCCCTCCCTGGCCTGCAGCCAGCGCCCCTCCCCTTGGTCTTCCAAGTGGGCCATTTCCAAGCCCGTGGTGGAGGATTTAGGTAAACTTGGACTCCTCCTAGCCCCTACTTCCTCCCCACCCTGCCCTCAACCTGATTCTGCTGTCACCTCAAATCACAATATCCCCTAAATCACAGCGGTTAGGGTGCATGTGCTGTCCAGTGAAGCTGCCTTGTGTGTCTTCTCCCCTAGTGAGATGTCTGCTGCCAGACAACTAAAGACATACTGATGTAATAGAACATGGGGTGATGCTAAACATGGGATTAAGGCACATTGGCAGCTTGTGAGTGAGTGTTGGGGGGGCAAAACAGGGCAGAATCATCTCAAATTATATCCCATTCCAGGAATACTTCTTGTTCCAGTCTTGTGAGATGTGGAGGACACAGATGTGAATAAAATAGGATAGCTTCCAGAGGTTGCGGTGTTTCATTGTCTAACAGAGGCTATACATACCTATGAGTAACTTCCTTTGAGGAGTCTGTGAAGGAGGAGTGATTAGGAGTGGAAAGAGCATCTCCTGGCTCAGATAGGGGGTTCCACTGCAAGAGCAATCACTTACACTAAAGATTTTGGTCTCTGCTTTTCACTTTATTTCCCTTAGTTAAATACTGCATATGAATTGAGCATTTGCATGCAATTTTCTTTGAAGCTCTTCAGTAACTTGTTCTAAATAACATGTATATGTAACCTCACAGGGGTTATTTAAAGATGAAAAACCCAGGGTGTGTTTGTGTGTGTGTGTGTGTGTGTGTGTGTGTGTGTGTGTGTGTGTGTATAATTGGGGATAGATATCATGTTGTAAAGGCCAAGAAAATCCAATGGACTTTGTTAGCCTTTTCCTGCTGTTGAAACATCAATGGCTAATGCACTGTGAAAAATATTGCATAATTATGGCAGCATTTAAGAGCTTAACCTCTTAGGCCTAAAGAGAAACACAAGCTTACATTGGCAATGAATCCCATATGTTCGTTGGTTTTGAATTTGTTTAGAAAATGTGAATTAGTTGAGGGAAAGGTAAAATGTCTATAGTGAATGGAATAAGGTTACTCAAGCAGGTGAAATGATTTATACAGCTGGGAACACATCAAATCAAACCCAAAGCTACATGTAATTACTTTGGAATGATTAGAGTCGGAATCATTCCACAATGTTACCTCACATGTTTCTGTCTAAAAGGCAACCACCCAAGTCACAACTCTCCTTGGACACAATAAATGACTTCATAAGGTGAAACTGTCATTTTCTGAGCTATTTGGGTCCTATTTTGGAAAGTTCATTATTCATATGTCTTAAGGAGTTTTCCTCTATCAGCTTCAAAGTTTCAAATCTGACGGACAAAACTATAATCCTCCTATTAAACTTCCTGTGTAGCTTCAATAACAGGGATATGCCACCATGTGCAACTACTGCTTGAGGTGATGTCTTATTATTTGGCCTTGAACTCTGCCTTTGGAGTAGCTGGGATTTCAGGCATGAGCCACTGTGCCCAGTTCCTTTGGTTCATCTGGAGCTGATTATTTTTATTTTTATAGGATGAAAGAAAAAGTCTAGTTTCAATTATCTACATGTGGGTATCCAATTTTCTCAGCATTGTTTGTTAAGGAGGCTATCTTTTCTCCTGTACAGATGTCCTAACTTTGCTTTACTGGCCTTATAAACTATGTTTCATGATATTACTTGAGGTCATATTTAGTTTTTCTTCTGAAAAAGTCTCTATTTAGCTCCACTGCCTATTTATTGATTTGATTATTGACTCCTTGGGGGACTAGTTTCTGGAGATCCTTGTGTAATCTGGGTATGAGGCCCTTGTCAGACATACTGTTGGCAAAGATCTTCTCTCATTCTACAGACTGTCTTTTTAGGTGAGTAACTATATCCTTTGCTGAGCAGAAACCTGTTAACTTGATGCCATCCCATTGGTCAATTGTCTCTCTAATTTCGGAGCCCCTTGCAATTGTACTCAAGAAGTTCCAGCCAGTGCCAATATTGTCTAGCGCATGGTAGCCTCAGGTTTGGGATAGTGTGACTCTTTCACAACGAACTCCTAGATTAACAACATGAACAAGGAAACAGACATATGTTGTTGGGAGAAGTCAAAAGAAGAGGAGAAGACAAGTGGAGAGAAAAAAAGATGGGCAGATACAGTCATAAATTCAATGTGCATAGGTAAAGATGGAACTAGGTATCTTGAGGGGAAGGTGGGGTTGGGAGAGAGAGCAGGGAGTGATGGAAGGGGTGGCACAGATTAAGTTATATTGTATATAGAAATTGGTATGTTGAATTGTAACTACTTTGTACAACTAATTACCTAAATGTGTGTGTGTGTTTTAAAAAGGGATTTCCTTCAAGATTCACTTGTTCAGTACTATCAGTTCTGATTCTGACTCCAAAACTTCTTTGTCTGCAATGCACCCTTCACAGACTTCCTGGTTCCTGACTATGTACATTTAAACCTATCACAAAGCCTTCTGGAAAGCAGAAATTACACTTTTACATTCTCTGACAGCCATTCTGCAATGTGGCACAAATATTTGTGGAATAAACATTAATAAAAATGTTTCCTCTCTGAGGCAAGCACTGGTGGCACACACCTGTAATCCTAGCTACTCAGGAGACTGAGATCTGAGGACTGAAGTTCAAAGCTAGCCCAGGCACCAAAGTCCGTGAGACTCTTATCTCCAATTAACTACCAGAAAACTGGAAGTGACATGGTGGCTCAGTGTGGTTGAACACTAGCCTTGAGCTAAAAAGCTCAGAGATCTGCCCACTTTGCACAGTAGGCAGTGCATCAGTCTCTTAAAAAGCTCAGTGACAGCACCCAGGCCCAGAGGTCAAGCTCCATGACTGACCAACAAAAAAAAAAAAAAAGAAAAAAAAGAGAAAGAAAGAAAGAAAGAATGTTTTCTTTGCAGGTGTTGGATTGGGAGGGATCATGATGCATTGCCTTTATAAACTGGTTGGTTGAATGCATCCTTTTGTACAACTACTTAAAGATCACAACAAATATAATTGTACAAAAGGCAATGTTTCCTTTATTAAGCATTAATAAAGCATTGAAGAAAATTATCCTAGGCAAACTAAAACTTCTCCTATGCCAAACATGAGAAAGGAAAGGTCAAAGACAACAACAGACAGGCCCTGAAACCCTGCTTTGAAAGGACAGCCACATTATTTTTTGCACATGAGTCACAAATCAAAAAATTTAACTGTGCTCCCTGCAAAGCAAGTTACAGTGACTATTAAGAGAAACAACAGGCAGTGGGAAAACAGGGAGGACCCACAGAAGTGGTATAGTCACTCCTTTTGAGAGAGAGAGAGAGAGAGAGAGAGAGAGAGAGAGAGAGAGAGAGAGAGAGAGAGAGAGAGAGAGAGAGAAAGAGACAGAGAGAGAAAGAGACAGAGAGAGAAAGAGACAGAGACAGAGATTATCTTCTGTCTTGTGTCTTTCTATCTTTGGTGGCCTGATAGTGGTTGTAAGGGCCCAGCTGAGCTGGCTAATACTAGCAACAGAATAGATGGCCTTGAAGAAGTCCTTTGAGTAAAACTCCCTTCTCTCATCCTGACCTAATCTAATTCAAGGGGTACAGATTGGTTAGGGAAGACAAAACCATCCGGGCAAGAAGATTCAAATACCCTCAGCAAATATTGGCAGTGCTCATTTGCTCTTTATTGGCCCAGTACCCCAAAGGTAGAAGAAGACAATTCTAACCCAGAAAATATAATTAATCAGCTTGCTGGTTGGAGCTCTAATTTAATCTGGGCAGCTGTGGCAAGAGCTGGTATTAGCATGACACTGGGAGGCGGAGAATATAATTACAGAGCAATGGAGAAGGGGAGGGGAAGAAAGGATGGTGACCAGTGTGTGCCTGGGTTAGAGGATGGAGTGGGGGGGGTGTCAATGGAAGGTGAGGGGTCCCTTGGGAGAAGGGAAGCAAGGGGCTTCTGGCAATGGATCAAAGGTGACTTTAATTTGACTTTTGAGATATTGTGCATGTGTGTGTGTGTGTGTATGTGTGTGTGTGTGTCCACTCTGCATGACAAAGGTTATGGGTGTGTGAGTTGATGGATGGGCTTTGTGAGTCATGCTGGAGCCCAGTACTTATAGGGTATTGGAATCATTTATAGCTGGATTTGGGGAAAATAGTCTCCCACACTCTTTTACTAGATCTGACCTACCTGAAGAAAGCTGAGTAAGGATTTGAACTTTCCACATCCATTATCTTCTTTCTGTTTGGTCAGAAGAACTATGGCTAAAATATTCTTCAGGTGATTATTACTTACACAGAAAAGCTACAAAGTATTATTAAGTTACTTCTGAGAAAAGAAAGGGGAGCTGTTAGGTAGACAGGGATAAAAAGTAGCAGAATTAAGCATGGCTGATAGCATATGTCCCATCTTGGCACTTTTTATTCTCATTGTATCTCTAGCTCCTGCTCAAATGTTTCTTCTACACACAATGCCCCAGTTTCTCTCTCAATCAATGAAAAGAACAAAGACCACTCATGCACAAACCACCAAGAAATGGACACAAAACTACAGAGAGACGCTGCAAGGGAGTCCTATTCGATAAAAACTGCTCTCAGAACTTCAGTGGCCTCTTCCTTGGGTCCCTTGGGGATAAAGAATGTCACTACTTTCTTTCATGGCTTTCCTTTCACTTTCAAATAAACTTACTCTGTTTACCATAAGTGGACAGAACAAATCCATTGCCCTAGACAGCCTCCAAGGTACTTACTCCATGCTGATCTCTGGAGAAGCAGCTCACCCTTATTATCTTAGTTTTTTTTTTAAAGTTAAATAAGATTTTCAGTATTATCATCTATCCCTGCCACCCCCTCCACTAACAATGGAGGAAACTGGGATTCAGAGACATTAAATAAAATGACCAGACTCTTACAGCTAGTAAGTGGAAGATATAATGCAGATCTAGGTCTACCTGATTCTAAACACTATAGGTTTTATTTCCTCAGTGCCTATTCGGGGAATAGGAGGCTCTGAGTGCTGGAGACATTTGTGTCAGGAGTGAATGTGAACTAGTGTAAGGACTGGAAGTGGATTTGGTTCTCAAATAATTCTGCCTCTTTATAGAGGGCAGAAAGAGGACATGGAATGCCAAAAGAAGAGCTGGCTATCCAGAGAGAAACAAATGGAAAGTAGATTCCTGACCTTCAGCGCAATGCTACTTTTGCTGTGAGTGATCTGGGTCCTGACAGCTGAGTGTTTTGCCCACTTCCTTTTGCAGTGATGCACTAGAAATTCCACATTCCCTGCTTTCACCTACACATTCCACCACCAGGGACACTACTTTTTCTTTCCTGCTTTATGAGAATACAAGGACTTCAAAGCTGGGCACTTGGTCCAAACTCCAAGAGCCCATAAATGATAGCCCAGGGATCCAACTACAGGCAGCACATCTCCAAGCACCACCTCTTTGAGAAGTTTGCTGCATCTCCAGCCTGGGCTCTGGCCCTCCAGAAAACTTCCAAGGTAGAAATCTTCAGATGAGATCTGGGCCTCATTCAAATGTCCACCTATTCTTTTGGAATGAGAAGACTTGTAGAGATGCGTTGAGGGTCCTTTTCTTCACTCTCAAGATGAATTTTCTTTATAACTTTAGTGTTTGCCCTCCCCTGCCAGGGAACATGAAGCATCAGCCGTTGTCTCAGCCCACCTGTCTGTTGGCTTGTCAGTTGAAGCAGGGGAGAAGCTGTTTCCTCTTCTTCTTGGGTTCTTTGTACTTCAAAACTGTTTCTCCTCTTGCTCTTTTACCCAGTCAACGCTTCTACTGGGGCTAGGCAGGGACAGGGCAGCTGCATGCTCCTACAGGAGAAGGTTGCTCTCTGTCTCTCAGGACCTCTGATAACTCAGGGAACTGGAGGAGCCACTGCTACTTCTGCCTGCTCAGCTGCACAACATCTGCCCTGAACCCCTCCCCGCCCACCTACACACAGAGTCTTCTCTGGGGTCCTGACAATCTCCTGGGCCCTGGCGAGAAGAATCAAACAGGCCACAGATGTGTTCTGCTTCGTGAATCCTGCAGACGCCATTGGGCAGCAGCAGCAAGGCGCATGTGCAGGAAGCCAGGGGAGGTTTTTGTTTTTAACTCACTCTGATGGCTCACCACTCTTACAGCTCCCATTCTGCACCTCTTCGAGTATCCCACATCCTTTCCTCTCTCCTCAAATGAGGGCACACCCTAAAATCAGAGCTGTTGATAGAAGGTACGCAAAGCTGGGTTTTCCCACTAATGGTGTGGCGCGGGCCCCTTAACCCTGCTGCAAGAGACACATGACCAGTCTTTTATGTTCCCCAAAGGTTGCTTGAGAACGTATTACAAAAGCTAGTTTCATCAGTTAAGAGACCATGACAGGATTGCTCTTGGAACCATTTTTGCCAGCATGCAGTCGTATGATAGCAGAAATGCTACAGGCTTCAGACTCAACAGGGATCAAGGATTAAATTATTTGGGGAGTGTGGCCTAGTGGTAGGGGGTGCTTGCCTAGCATGCACAGAGCCCTGGGTTTGATTCTTTGGTACCACATACACAGAAAAAGCTGGAAGCGGTGCTGTCGCTCAAGTGGTAGAATGCTAGTCTGGAGAAAGCTCAAGGACAGTGCCCAGTCCCTGAGTTCAAGCCCCAGGTCTGGCAAAAATAATTTATCTTGCCCTTCCATTAGAAGGATCTCAGTTTCTTGCTACATAATAAGAATGAAAGTAAAGTAAGGCTGTATACTTTAAATGAGAAAATGGATAATGAAACGAGTAGCATAGAGGTAAAGAATGGGAGTTTAATGAAGGTTCTCACATCCAATCCAGAACTGTGGCTCTGTGTTTAGGATTGAACTAATGATTCCTTCTACAAGGTAGAAAGGAGCAAATATGACACGGCACAATGTCTCACCAGAGAAGCATCTTTTCCCCCTATGATTTATCAAGGTTTCTATGTGTGAGATTAAAAGTTAAAGGATTCTAAAGCAGTTTAGGGCTCCAATATCAGAGTCTAGGCAGAAAGAACACACCTACACACACACACACACACACACACACACACACACACACACACAAAAGGGGGAGAACAGAGGAGAGGAGAGAAGAGAGGAGAGGAGAAAGCATTGTGAGAGAGACTTCCTGACTGCTGAATATAAATGGACATGGTGGCTCTGATGCTGTTTTGCTGAGAGCAACATTTTTTTCTTTGTGACTCTTCATTTCTGAGGAAAATAAAATGGTCAGTTCTGGTAGCTATTAAAGAGGCTGAGTGGGATCTGACAGTCATACTACAGAGCCAGCCTGGGCAACAAATCTATGAGACTGTTATCTCTAAGTACGCAGGAAAAAGCCAGAAGTAGAGTTCAATTGGTAGAGCACCAGATACGAATCTAGAGTTGTTTGTCTCTTTTTATTTCCATGACAGTGACCATTTGGAGAGCCCCGGCTTCTGTGTGTTTGGAATCCCCCAGTTTTCTTGGTCTGAAATCCACCAACAGTGGATGGCCTTGCATGGAGCTGGATCCCAGTGTCTGACGCCAGGAAGCAAAGGTTTTCCCATTATTGAGCTTGTTGTGATATTGTGCTTCTTTTATATTTAAAGCTTTATTTCCCTTCTTTAATTATTAAGTACTTTTAAATATTTAAGATCTGGATGAATGGCCTATTTCTTAGAATATTTTCCGCTTGGGCTACATACTTATTGAGTACTTCTTCCTTTTCTTCTTCTTCTTCTTTTCTTTTCTGGCAGTGGAGTTTGTGCTCACTGGGCTTTTTTGTTCATAGTGTTGCTCTACCACGTGAGTCACTTCTCCCCCCCCCCCATCTCCTCACCCCACCACATTAAGCTCTTTGCTAGTTAATTGGATAGAACTTCCAATCACCACTCTCAGAACTCAGCTCTTTCCAACCTTCTTCTAGCTTTCTTGCAAGTTCAACTTATTTCAAAATAAATACTCAAAAGTTAAATTCTAAGATAAGCTACCCAAGTGTGTCTTGTCTCTCACCTCCACTTCTGTTGATTTCTTTTATCTATGTCATTCTCTCATGGTATAGCAGCATCAACCTACTTAACTTTCACCCACCTCCCCCACCCCCAAAGATATACTTCCCTAAACTGATTTCCTAAGTATGGATTAAGTCATTCTGGACAGAGTAGTTTCCCACGCCTGTCTACGCAACTGTTTAGGGGAATGGGTGTCTGCTGCCACCTCGTGGCATATCAGTTTGGGAGTTCATCTGTGTGTAAGGATGTTTTTAAGTTTTAAGGATTGGCTAAGTTAGGAATCACCAGGGTCCCATTTAGTTCCTTGGACCCTTGGACGTAGCAACATCCACTTTGTAGATTGTCTTAATGATCATTAGTATTTCTGGAAACAACGTATACTGGAAAGCACCTTAAATAAAAGAACATACATGCTCATCGCACCACTTTACAATGAAGGAATGTGAAATCCACACAAGCAGATGAAGTCTGACGGGTAGGCTCTTCAACTCCTTCCCTTAGGGCCATGCAGGTCAGAAGGAACAGGTTCAAACATTAGAGGCTATAATCATAGAGTGCTTTCAGTAGATACAATCTAACACCACAGCCATCCTCCCTAGATCTTCTGAGGCAGGTGGCAATGCAAGCTGTGGGCGGATAGCTGCTGGGACAGGGGCCTGAGAATGAGCAGGCTCCTCTGGGGGCAGATGGGAGAAGTTGGCCTCCTGTGGTTTGGGTGGGCGGTCCCCTCCAGTTTCACTTTCTCTGCTTTGCAAATTACTTCCTTTCAGATTCTCTCTGAGGCCTCCTCTCCTCTCTCCTCTGCACCCTTGTATCCATGATTCATCCTTCTCTTCCCCAGCCTGACAGTAGTATCCTCTGAGCTGAGGCTTCTGCACATAATCATAGATACAAACCCCAAAGAGACACTGGATCTTTTTCAGTTCCATTCCTCCCAGGAGCCTGGCCTCTGCTGTGTGGGAGAGAGAGAGAACCCCTGCTAGGTAGGACCAGAACCCTTCTCTTTCATGGACAAAGGCTGAGTTGAGCCAGATTCCACATTTCTCATTTCTCAAGTCTAGATTCTAAACTCTAGATTCTTGATATCTATTTTCCTAGGACAGAGACTTTGACGCCCATCCTACGAAACCCCCATATCTCTTCTTCTCCTTTGCCCTTATGGGCCCATCCTAGGGCTCCAGGTTCTCTTCCCCTTACTGGGCTTCTAAAACATTGACCGCCCTTGTGACCTTCCTGAGGCTAAGTGTATGCCTCTGAGCTGAATTTCACATATCACCAGGCAGACAGTCCTCCATTCCAGAGATCTGAGTACCAAGGAGAATGTCGTGTTGGAATCTAAACAAGAAACAGCTGAAGTATTCGTAGGTGGGAACCATTTCTCCCAAAGTAATTTTCTTGGAATGTACCTATTAAAAAAAACATCATTTTGTAAATATAAATCATTTCGTAAATAAGTATCTTTCCTTGTAGAATCATCAAAAGTGTAGGGCACAGTGGCTCAGGCCTGTAATTCCAGCTACTCAGAAAGCTGAGATCTGAGGATCAAGGTTCAAAGCCAGCCCGGGCACCAAAGGACCTGAGACTCTTATCTCCAATTAACCTCTAGAAAATGGGAAGTGGGGCTTGGCTCAAGGGTAGATCTGTAACCTTGAGCTGAAGAGCTCAGTGACAGCACCCAGGCCAAGTTCAAGCCCCATGACCCCCACTCACCCCCCCCCACCCCGCCACACACACACACACAAAAGTATTAAAAGTGTTAAAGGCACGCTATTTAAAGTGACAGATTTTTGGGGGGGCTGTTATTTCTCTTTATGGCCACTGATGTGCACACACACACATACACACACACACACACACACACACACTCATGAGAAAGGGACAGCTAGAAGAGTGACAGACGCCCATTGTCATGTCTAGAACATAGAAAACAGAGGACATGAGGACCTAGGACAGAACATTTTCAGTCTAGAGAAAGTTCCAGAAAAATCTTATTTGACCTACAGCATCCTCCCTTAGAGCTCCATCCATTTTCCCTTTCAAGTCTCTGGTAAAAGAAAGAAGACAAATTCACTAAGAATCCCACCTGGTCAGTTTGGAGGAACAGATGCCTGAAAAAACAAAGACAAACAAACAAAACCACATGTTCCAACTCTAGTTCAGAGTGGCAAATGAAGCAGATGACAGGCATCTGGGCCTGGACAGAGAGGTCCAGCTGCCTGACAGAGTAGGGCCCATCAACAGCAGCTTCTCTATCCTGGGACAGCCTCTTTGGACAGCTGTCCTGGCTCTGCCCCAGTGCTGGGCAAGCTGCCAGCTGAGCCTTCAGCTCTGTGGCTTCCAAACTTGTGCTCAGCTCCGTCCATCTGTCTGATGGGCGCATGCGTGTTCAGAAACAGTCTCATATTCCCTCACTTCCTTGGTGACATGCCTACAGGTTAATTTCACTGGAAAGCAGTATATACTTGTCTTTGCAACTGACAACATTTTTAAAATTTTTTTATTGTGATTAACAGAAGGGTTACATTATATTCACCCGATAAAAGGTGCATAACTTCACAAACATTGATACTCTTTCTCATGACATGGTCCCCATTTCCCTCCCCCCTTCCCCCCCCCCCCGCTTGTCTTGGTTTCTCCCCTCCCCTATCCAATTTCAAATAAGCAATTAAGCACATATAAAATATATCAGATAACAAGGTGAAATATTGTAACAATATGAGATAACCAAGGGATGGCAAAGAGATGAGAGATAACAGTACATTAAGAACAACAATCATTCATTATATGGCTTTTGTTTCCTTATCCTGGAGATCCTTACATTTAGTGTCATACTATTTGGCCTCATACTATTTGGTCTCTAGATTTTGTTCTATTGGAAATCTCTGCTAGGAGACTGCTTTCAAAGACCAGAAGCCACTGAAAGGAAGGCTTCCACTTGTGAGCTTGGCTCATGATATAGATAGAGAAGAGAGGTTTGTCTGCTCCATGCCTTAAGGAGACTCAGAGCCCAGGAGATGCACCCAGGATTGAGTCTTAAGAACCATGTGTGTCAGGAGGAAGGCTCTATCTATATTGTACCTTTGCCCCAAACAGCACCTGTGCATTGGGACTGAGTGAGAGATGTTTTCTTCTTCATCCTCTGGAGCTAGAGCAAAGGATGTGGCTAGGTAGGAGGCGGGGACTTTGTGTGCGTGCGTGCGTGCGTGCGTGCGTGTGTGTGTGTGTGTGTGTGTGTGTGTGTTCTCATTTCCGCTTCCCCTTTCCAGCTGACAACAGAAGTTGAATGAGAACAGGGAGAAAGTCACCTTCAGATGTACCTCATGAGAATGTCCCAGTGTCTCACCCCTGTCTCCTCATGCTGAAGGGTCTGGCTCAGCCTTGAGAACTCCTCCAATCAGGTCTCTACCTGCAATTAGGTAAGAGCAGCTTTTAAATCTGTTTGGGCGGGGGGACTGTGATGATCTCGAATGATGTTAAGTGGCAGATGGAAACAGGCTACAGGGAAAGTCAGGTGGGCCAAGAGATAAGACCTCTCCACTCCCTGACTTCAGCTTTGCAGGCATTCTCATTTCACCTTAATCAAGAACAGGATGGCCTGTCACTTTTTTTTTCTTCCCTACTACCAGAAAAATGGTCTTTCAAGGGTTATAATGCATGGATGGGCTCCATTGGGGTACTAAATTCATCATTAGGACTATTTTTTTTTTCATTTTTCTCACTCTGAGAAGTTCCTCCTTGCATTTTGCCAAACTCACTTTTGGAGTTTAGCTCTCTCCAAGTGAGAGGCCTTTGGTGAGCCAGTTTCCCAGTTTTCTCATGTGCCCTGTTGTGGTCCCAATTGATCCAGTGGGAACACCCAATCTGACCAGCTTTGCTTTCTGTGGATTGGGGTCTCTTTCTTCAAACCTGAAGAAGAAAGTTGTGGTGCAGATGAGTTACAGTAAGATCTAGTAGGGATAGTCTCGCAGGAAGATGGACACCGTGGGACAATGCCAGGCTACATTAACATCTGTCTCAAGATAGTTAATCCCCTGTCAGAAGTGAATTTTCCAGATCCAGTTCTCAGAAACGGATATCTTGGCATCTCAATGAACTACATAATTCTGAGGTCTGGGGGCTCAGTTGCCCATCTCAGATGGCAGGAAGAGCATGTCATCACCTATGTGACTCTTGAGTAGGGTGTGGGAGGGAGAAAGATCCTCCATATTTGGGGTTTTCCCGTACCCCTGCCGGCCACTGAGCTCACCAGCATATAGAAGAGAAAAGTTGCATCCCCCGAGCAAAACACAGACAAGACAAAGTCCCATCGAATTGGTGTGTGTAGGCAGGGAAGCAAACCAGGGAAGAAGTAGTCACTTTGCCTACTATAAGCGTCCCTGAATAGAGAGTCAAAGGACTTACTAAATAATGCCTACGATCGGAGATCAGAGGCTGTAGGCTTACAAATCTTATGTCCAAATTTCAGACTTGCCAGCTGTTCCCAGTGAGTGGTTAGGGCTGCAGTTCAGGATTGTCCTATATTCTGCACCATTGTTGGACATGGAGGAGGGCAGGCTTGTTTTCTGCCTACTAGAATTGGATCCATGATGACAAGCTGGTAAGAAGAAATAGGGGGAGGTCAAATGTGATTCCTTCTTTAGAGGCACCCCAGAAACTATTTACAACCACAGGAATGACGTGTTCTCGTACCTTGGAAGTGGAGGTAAAGTCCTGAGATTAAGCCTTATGGAGTGGCCATGTTGCTCCAGCACAGTCATTTGCAAACCAAGACCAATATTTCAAAGTCAAATAGAAAATGGAGGGAACGTTTGGTCTCAGCCCAAGTTGTGACTAACGTTTCCCTATGGCCTACAGTAAAGGACAAAGAACAGACGTGCATTTCTACTTGCAAGCTAAGAGATGTTGTTTTCCCCACCTACAGAAAGACAGAGGGAAGCAGCTCACTCGGTACACAGAGAGCTCTGAGCTCTTTATCCATGTAGGCTTGATGTAGAGATTTGGAGTGAGCAGACTCTTCATTCAAATGAGCTGAGAGATGAGAAGAAACATGTTGCTACCGAGAAATAAAAAGGAAGTTGGACAATAAGGCACATAAGGAAAACAGCTTCATTATCAAAAATAATAAGACTGAAGAATTAATGATATAAATTCAGAGATAACTCAGTGATCCAGAATTCTGCTCACTACATCCATGAGCATGAAAGCTAAGCTAGACCATGAGAAGCTGAGTTCAAACCTTGGTACAGGCACACATAAAAATTCTGCCTGCTTTTTCGCTCTTCTTATGAAACCATTCATAAACCAGCCAGATGAACTATTGTTTCTTATTCGTGATATCTGTACAACCCATCCAAATGGAAAAAAATGGCCTGTCCCACAGTGAGAATACAGGATTCCTTTCTACCAACTAAACAAATGGAGTATTTGCTGTAGCAGTTTATAAATCTTCCTTGAATTTCAGTCATATCCTGATAAATGGAAGAAGAAAGAGAGAAAGAAAAAGAAAAGAGGATGTAGATTATCTACTTGAAGAATCCAACTAAACATTTTTGAGAAGGAAAGCATGCCAAGGGAGAAAATAAAAAGTTTGTATCATTTAACTGGCATTTTTCTTGCTACTGTTTACCAAATGATACACGCCTTCCTTTTTCCCCTCACATAGCCTCAAATGCTCCTTTAGACCACAGAAGAATGCTTGAATGCTATTCTCAGGTAAATTCTGAACGTTTTCCAAACTACAATCATGGTAGTGAACTAGAAACCATTTCTGAAGGAACAAGAGAGTGTGTTGTAAGTTTAGGGTATGTAGAATGGGAGACAGTTGACTTGACATCTATTCTGGGGTCCTTCCCACAAACCTTCATCTGTAATAACTGGAGTGCATCTCAGTCACACTGTAAAATCTCCATTTTTTTCTCTCCCTCTCCTTCTACACTCGTTCTCACTCTCAGTCCCAATGCACAGGTGCTGTTTGGGGCATAGGTACAATATAGATAGAGAAGAGAGGTTTGTTTGCTCCATGCCCTAAGGAGACTCAGAGCCCAGGAGATGCACCCAGGATTGAGTCTGAAGAACCAGGAGGAAGGCTGCATGACATAAAGGAAGAAAGCACACCTTGGGGACACAGTGTTTGTGAGACAGTGTCTTGTTTACCTCCTTAATACTGTTTGTGACGCTACAGATATAAGTCTCTGTCTTTGTCTTTGTCTCTATTTGTCTGCCTCCTGTACCCTGCCTGTCTCTCTGTGTTTCACTATCTATCTGTGTCTCTCTTTGTCTCCATCTTTCTCTATGTCTCTATCTCTCTCTCAAAACCAAGATTAGGTATTCCTTCTAATCCCTTTAAGCTTTATATATGTTTCCTCCCTTTCTTTATTCCTAAAAATCTCCTAAATTTAGTGAATGACTTAGATTGAGAGCAGATTAATAATAATTATAGATTGAAACAGAGCTGATAATGGCCAATTACAAGCCCTTAGTCTCATTCTTGTTGAAATATTAAATATTTCCATAAAAAGTTTGATAAATACTCTTTGCTACAGGGCTATAATTCTTGCCAGCTCTGATAGTTCAGTGCCAACCATAACTGTTATAAAAAAATATTCACAATGTCTCAGCAATCCAAAAACGCTAGATTCTAGGCAGATTTTCTCCTCTCAAGTAGAACATAATTGAGCTTTGGCCCAAACCAACAATAAAAAATTCTGTCAGGTTGAGGAAGGCGAAAGAGCCTCATAGTCACCTTGCTAATAGCCCAAAGACACGTAAATTGCTAAGATTACACACCAACAAGTATAAATTACATTGGGTTTATGTTACATCTTCTATGAGACTATAAGGTGGAGAATTTATACCGCATGAAAAAGAAGAATTGATGAAAAGTTTCTCTTTCCTGTTATCCCAGATAGCATTCCCTATTACAGTTGGGTGATGGCATTAAGTTATTTTCTTACTCTCTTGTTGGTGGAAAGACCATATAACACATTCAGACCAACTCGAGTTTTATTTCTAGCATGACAAAGTCCTACATATGTGACTCCTTATGGAAATTCAGTGGACATGAATTAGCTCAAAGGGCTTTGTCAAGAATCCTTTGCAGTAGTTTGCAGGTCAGGTGTATGGATGCTCACAGGTACTTATGTATATCAGTTGTTGAGTCCCTGTTGCCTTGACTTACTTGTACTGATGCTCAGGGAAAGTCTGATTGCATCCCTTAGAACCCAGAGGCCAGGGAGAAGGTGAGGTTTACAGTTCAATCCTCATGTGTATCCCTAAAGGTTTCTCACTGTTGCTGTATCACTGCTTTGATGATACTTTTGGTGAGGAGATACAGGTCTTCCTGGTCTTATACCACCAGAGGTGATTTTTTTTGTCTAGCCTCCCTCCTACCTTACAATTTTTGCATTTCCTATACATTGTAGAATGATGAAACATTTAGTACCATACAGAATGATAAGAATCTTCTTTTATGCTCTTCAGTAGTAGTTAGATTCCATAACTATTGACTGATTGTGGAGGATTCAGGAATGACAATACTAGTACATGATAGGTAAGTGGAAAAAGGGCTAGACATCATAATGGAAGGGAAAATAAGGCCTTGGAGAAGATTTGAGCAGGAGGTAACAGATTCAGGGTGGCAACCTTCTTGGTTACTGAGAAACTGGGAGAGTGATAAGCAAAAGCTTCAGATTTCTCCCCCTATAGAGGGAGAATAAATATGATAGTATAATAAAATCATTGTCAGTGCATATAGTAGTCATGTTTCAGGAGGAATTTTTGACTGAGAAATGGGTAAAAAAAAGAGTGGAGAATTCTGGGAAGCAATTCTACAGAGGAGAAATTTTAGTTTAAGCTTTATAAATTTAGTCAGGTTTAGGTAATTCAGAAGCTATACCAATAAGTGACTGGGGAAAGTATGCCGGTCTTTCTCTTCTTCACTCAAAAAAAGACACCCATAGGCTCTGAGGCCTTGCCTAAAGTCAGAAGCACCTGCCCCTTGATGCACTATTTGGCAAAAATTTTCTAGACTATGATTTCCGGTATGAATTTTGCACTTTGGCAAGTACAGCATTTACACATCCATAACAACTTGAAACTTACTGTGTCATGCTGTGAGAGAAGGAGTTAGGGGTTAGATTACAAGGGGTAGTGGGCTTGTTGCTAGCTGATCAGAAGCAGATTAACTTGAGCATAACTTGGAAGGGCAGATAGGACTTGTCTGAGGGGACAAGGTGATAACTCTGGATTATCTAAGGAAAAGAAGTGGAAGATTTGAAGTGTGGCTTGGTTGGTAGAGGGCTAGTCAATGGAGTGAAATTGTCAGGTACCAAGTACAAGTGCTGATCTGATCTTGGACCAGAGGGGGGGTAGGGATGGAGGGAAAGAGGGAGAGAGAGAGGGAGGGAGGGAGAGAGAGAGGAAGGGAGGGAGAGGGAGAGAGAGAGAGAGAGAGAGAGAGAGAGAGAGAGAGAGAGAGAGAGAGAGAGAGAGAGAGAGAGAGAGAGAGGGAGGGAGGGAGGGAGGGAGGGAGGGAGAGAGAGAGAGAGAGAGAGAGAGAGAGAGAGAGAGAGAGAGAGAGAGAGAGAGAGAGAGAGAGAGAGAGATATTGAGGGAAAATTCAAGTACAAGGGACCACAAGCAGCACATGACTTCGTCACATTTATTTGGGTTCCATATAAACTTCCCTTGTTTAAGTTTCCCAGTTTTCTGAAGCTGTGAAAATATGTCTGGGAATCCTGAAACTCAATGTTAGATCACAAATGAGAATTTCTGCATAGGGAGAAACTCCAGAGGCCACTGTGTCTGTTCCTCTTCTCTATAGGAAGTCTATGGAAGACTGCATTTTCTTTTACTGTTGTGACTTTTGAAATAGTTCAAACTCAGTCATAATGTCTGAAAATATAATCATAAATATGGATATTGTGGGTAAATCTAGACAACACAGGGTCCCACTTATTTATTCTCTAGGTGATAGACTGATGGCTAATTATTTTAGGATATGTATTGAATTTTTTGCCACTTAACAAGCAGTTTATGTATGCCATGCATGCTGATCTATGTCATCCCCTCAACATGTCCACCCCACTTTGACCTAGCCCTTCCCTTACTTTTCTTAGTTTTGTGAGGAAAGGGGTGAATAGAAAATGGTGGATTCGAACATGCAGATCAAGATACACTGTATTCATAAACTGCTTTGTTGCATTGGCAACTCCTTTGTACAACTGCTGAAAGTTGATAAAAATATTAAAAAACAAAAATGATGGCTAGCTAGAAAAATTAATTGACTTTCCAGAGACAACTAATTAGACAGAGTTTAGAAGAACATTCCTGTGTTCTTATTCCTACTCCGTGCTTTTTTTTTTAAACTGCCAAATTCAGTTGTTTTATAGGAACATGTTTTTGTACAATGTATGTAGAGAAAGAACTTCTGGACCCTTCTCTGAATTACAAGGGGCCCCAAGGCCTTCAGAGTAGCTATCTCAGCATCTGTCTTCCATTTCTTTGTAACATGTTCAGGGTGGCTGTGTTTATCTGATAATTATTTGCCACTTCCTCTGAATTCTCATAAAGAATACTCAGGCTTTTATCTTCTAGCACTGTACTTTCCTCCTGTCACCATGAGCCAGACATTTGTAGTTTTCCTGATTTTGTTTTATTGGGGTTTTTTTCTACAGTATTTCCACATAGTACTCCATGAACAAGTTTTTCAACCCAAGTGTGGCAGACATTTCGGGCAACTCATTTGTTCGATTTCCCTGTGTCTGATGTACCACATTGACAAGACTGGCAACCTTGCGTCTTTTCTCTCAAATCTGAGACCACCTTGGCATCTTCAAGTGATCAAAAATTCTCAGCTGAGTTACCTGAAAACAGTTGTCTTCTGTGGTAAACAGTGAAGATAGTCATTTCATTGCTTTAACCATCGTGATGATTTATTTGCAAATCTTTCTCTGGCATCCATTAAGCATGAAGAATTTCTATTTCAACAAGCATTTTTCTTTAGATATTTGCATTTTGTAAAACTTCTGTAGGTGGAACATATAGACAGATAACAAGTAGGGTAGATAAATACAGATGGTAGTCAAAAACTACAGCCTCTGCCTTCTATAACAGGGTCTCTTGAGGGAAAGACAAGTCATAGAATAACATTTAGTCATTTTTCTAGTTTTCAGCCTACCCTCTGCTAATATTTTACTTGCTTAGGAAGTACATAGTTAATAATGCTTGTACAGTTTTGAAGCAACCTCCTTGCACATTTCTAAGGTGACCTCACAGGGGACAATCAGTTACAAAATATTAATTTTCTTAGAATATGTTTTTCATACTGCTGTCACATGTTGGGTTCTGTTTTGGAAATGCAGCCACAAATAATCCCAGCAATCATCTCTTCCTCTCAGAATTTATATTCCAATCAGAAGGGTAAACAATGAATGAGATCAGTGAATGAAAAGATATAAAGTACATTAGTGATAAAACTAAGACGTCAAGAAGAAAGGTACTTAGGGATAAGGCTAAGATGGGCTGTGGAATCTAGATGTGGCCTCTAGAAGAAAAAGTTGGTTACAGAGTTGGGGTTTTCAGGCTGAGTATGTCAAAGGCTGAGGAAGAAGAAAAAGAAGATTTAAGGAAAGAAAAATAGGTGGTCAGAAAGGGGTGTAGAGGAAATTAGCCTCTAGAACTGAGAGATATCTTCAGATGTGGGAGACATGTAGAAAAGATTCATATCACAGGGGATGTTGAAACCCTCTCTGTATCATGAGATTCTAGGGCTGTGTGAGTAAATGAGGAACTAAGCACTAAAATACTGCAGCCAAAAGTATATAGTAGTAAAAGCATTGAATTTCAGAGCAACAATGTCCTCACCAAGAAACTGGAACAAGAGAAAGGGATTTAATTTTCCAAGGTGATGATTGGCAGAAATGTGGAAGTCAGCTATTCCTCTTCTCCTCTCCTCTCTCTTTTATTTTTTACCTTTTATCTTGCTAACCTTCCTTCCCCTCCCCCTCTCCCTTCCTCCTCCCTTCCCTCCCCCTCCCCCTCCCCCTCTTCTTTTTCCTCCCTCTCCCTCTCCTCCTCCTCCTTCTTCTTCCTCCTCCTCTTCCTCCTTCTCCTTATTCTTCCTTCTTCCTTCTCCTACTTCTCCTTCCCCCCCTTCTCCTTCTCCGCCTTCTCTCTCTCCCTCTCACTCTCCCCCTCCTCCTCCTCCTTCTTCTTGCCTTTCTATTATGATGCTTTCCTACCCCTTTTCTGAAGTTTCTTTCACCACCAAATTCCACCAAAAATATTCGTGCGCACTGTAATTTCCTGATGATGTGATTCAAGACAATAGGCCAGCTAGCCCATTTTCCTTTCTTCTTTGGGCTGATAGAGTCAACCCAGGAAATATTTTTTGGAGGGAAGGACAGTACGATTAAGGTGTTTCTAGCTGTGGTCTTACTTTCTAATAACAGCTTCCTCCTCTGTCATCAGAAGTCAGCAGGCCGTCTCTGCCATCCCTCTTTGTAGCTCCCTTATGTTAGAAATTTATTCAGTGATTTAATTTTCTCCTAAAATACAAGCAGGGTCAGTTGTTCAGAGTGAACACAATGTGTCATAGTACTCACTGCATTCTCCTCTAGGAAAACGGTCTTGGATTGGACCTGAAATAATAATAATAATAATAATAAAAAAAGCGTAGAGCAGACAGCAATAATGATGCATTTGTTTCAAAAATAGTTATTTTACTATCTATTGACTGAATGCCCCCCCCACATAGTCTTTGTTCATATATTTTTATTGTAATAATAGAAGGCTTACATTATATTCACCAGATAGAAGGTGCATTACTTCACAAACATTGATACCCTTTCACATGTCTTGGTCCCCATTTCCCTCCCCCTTACCCCACCCTTCATCTTGTTTTCCCTCCTTCCCTATCCAATTTCAACAAATATACATATATACAATATATCAGATAACAAGGTAAAATACTGTAACAACATGAGATAACCAAGGGACAGCAAAAGAGATGAGAGATAACATAGTACATGACAGACAACAATCACTCAAGTTTCTGCTCTTGTCTTATTTTTCTCTCTTTAATCTGCCATGACTTTAACTGAAGGGTAGCTCTGAAGACGAAGCGTTATGGCAGCTCAAGGGGAGAGGACAACAGAGAGACTCTTGGTCCAGTGTGGGATTTTCACTGTGGTGGGAAGTGGGTGTAGCCAGAGGGGAAGAGGAAGCCAGTGTTTCTAAGCTCCAGTTACACAACTGGATGATTCTATCCTTGTTTTGTTTTGCTTTGCTTTCCTCTTTGAGTCTATGCCTAGGATCATTATTACATTTTTATTTTGCAAGAAAGTAGAGGTGCTGGTTAGAAAATGTTAAGCCAACGATAAATATATGAAACAGGGCAAGAAACTCAATCATATAGAAACAAGTTGACAAATTAGAAAGTGATTCCCCATAAAAGTTCTGTCTACTAATGATTCCAAGCAGAGTCTCTTTTTAAGATGGGAGTTTCCCCCTCTCCACCCTCCCCACCTTCGAATAAAGTACTATCTGGACCCCTAATAGATCAAGTAGGAAAACAATCACCCCCACCCCATTCAGGATGTCAATAGGTAGGTGACATTCTGGTTGTGAGATCTGAACAAAGCTGTTTGATCTTTGAAATTTGAAACTTATTTTTAA
The DNA here is from genome assembly GCF_031878675.1 of Megascapheus bottae. Classification (NCBI taxonomy): domain Eukaryota; kingdom Metazoa; phylum Chordata; class Mammalia; order Rodentia; family Geomyidae; genus Megascapheus; species Megascapheus bottae. The sequence continues at coordinate 51,693,595 of NC_143510.1, read as the reverse complement.
TGTATCTTGAGTAGGATAAAGTAAATGAGTTTCATAAATTATAATTTCAGAGATGTTATAGTTTTAATGGACGCTTCTGACAGACGAACTCCTTACTGATTTAAGCAAGCGGTGTTAGGAATTCAGCTAGCATGAGGAGAGGTGTGTTAAGTTCATAAAACTTTCTCCATGTTCCTCTAATTCAGTGATGCTCCAGACTTTCAGATGTAACTGATTTGTAAGATGTAACTTTGTGGGGCTAAATGTCTCCTCCCTCCTCTCGACAAAACAGAGCGATTGTATGCCTTGTCTGGAGGAAACCTTGAAGAGGTGGATGAAGGACGATCACTGTGTTTCACCTTGGCAGGACAGCACTAACCTGTGGCAGACCCTGAGGTGTGAGCCAGGGCCATGGAGGCTTCTGTGTTGAGTCCAACGTCTTGGGAGAAACGAAGGGCCTGGCTGCGACAGAGTCGCAACTGGCAAACCCAGGTTCTTGAAGAGGAGGCTTTGGCTGCCCTGCGGGATGTCCCAGACGCGGAGCCTTCCAGCCTGGATGATGTTTTCCAGGAAGGTAAGAGGTGGTTAGCCATTACCTAGCATCCGGAGAAGAATGAATGCCAGTAGGTACAAGTCTCATTTTCACTAGTTGAAATGAGTATTAAGGGAATGAGGGCATGAAGCAACACAAAATAATGAATCATGCATATGGGATTATGAAACGTTTGCATCATCTGAAAAGCTTCTCTAAAAGCTCAGGCACAGGGTGGTGGGGGGGGGAGAGGAGGGGCAGTTTCTAGGAACAAATGCCTTGGGCAATTTCTCTTTTGTCTCCTTGACAAGATGACACTCAAGCTGTGCCTGGCATCTGGCCATACTGCTGACACTAACAAGCTGTGTGACCACAGGGAAGTCACCAGCCTAAGATGCACATGTCACATTGAAGTAGTAGCCCCCAACTTCTCAAACCTTCTTTAGGATTCAAATGAGACCACGGATAGAAGAATGAAACAGTTTCTTAGAAATAAACTCACCCTACATAAGGTCATACAGGATGAGACTAAATGGAAGGATCTCTAGGATATGGAAACAAGAGCTTTATCTTGTGTGATTGTTGTTCTTAATGTACTATGCTATTTCTCTTCTCTTTTTTTTTGCCCTTATGGTTAATCTCATATTGTTATTATGTCTGACTTTGTTATCTGATATATTGTATATACGTTTATTTGTTTATTTGAAATAGGAAAGGGATAGGGGGAGAACAAGATGATTGGGAGGGTGTGGAGGAGAGAAATGGGGACAAAAATGTGAGAAGGGCCGGGAGTTTGGCCTAGTGGTAGAGTGCTTGCCTAGCATGCATGAAGACCCAGGTTCGATTCCTCGGTACCACATAGATAGGAAAAAGCCAGAAGTGGTGCTGATTCTCAAGTGGTAGAGCGCTAGCCTTGAGAAAGTCCAAGGACAGTGCTCAAGCCCTGAGACCAAGCCCAGGACTGGCAAAAAAAAAAAAAAGTGAGAAGGGGTTTCAATGTGTGAGAAATAATGCACTTACTACCTGACAAGTGTAACTGTAACCCCTCTATACATTATTCCAACAATAAAAAAAGGAAATAAACTCATCCTTGCTTATCTGTTAGGAATTTTTTTCTTTAAAGCCACAGAGATATACTTTTCTTTATATTCTTTATTTTATTTTTTTTTCATTGCAAAAAGCAGTGAACCTGGTATTTCAGGTATTTTTTTCAGGTTTGCTGGTGAAGAGAAAAAGGTAGAGCAAAAATACTTATTCATCCCTTACCTAAAAAATGGTGATTTTCAAACAAAAAATAAAGTTAATATCTATATAAGGACTCTTGCCCTAAAAAAAAAAATAGTGCTTTCGCCAGGTTCATTGGCTCATGCCTATAATCCTAGCTACTCAGGAGGCTGAGATCTGAGAATATCGGTTGAAAGCCAGCCCGGGCACTAAAGTCCATGAGACTCTTATTTCCTATTAAGCAACAGAAAACTAGAAGTGGTGCTGTGGCTCAAGGGGTAGGGCAGTAGCTTGAGCTGAAGAGCTCAGGGACAGTGCCCAGGCCCAGAGTTCAAACTCCACAACTGCCCCCCCCCAAAAAAAGAAAAAAATAGTTCTTTCCTCATCTATCTTAAAGAAAAGCTTTCTGGAAGTCAGGTGCCTGTGATTCACGTCTATAATCCTAGCTACTCAGGTGACTGAGATTTGGAGATTGTGGTCTGAAGACAGTCAAAGCAGAACGTCCAACAGATTCCTATCTCCAATAAACTACAAAAAAAAAGCCAGAAGTAGAGCTGCAGTGGTAGAGTGCTAGCCTTTAGCACAAAAGCTCAGGGACAGCACCTGAGCCTTCTGTTCAGGCTCCAGAACCTGCACCAAAAAATAAAAAAAGAAATGCTTGCTTTAATGGATAGACTTGGAAAAAATCATATTCAGTGAAGTAAACCAGACTCAAAGGAACACAGGCTTAATTGTTTCCCTCATTTGTCATAAGTAGTATAAACCTTGGACTCTCGTAGCAGAGGATTACAATAGTTCAAACCCTAAATACATAAGGCCATATAGGGTGATGCTAAATGAAAGGACCTCCAGGAAACAAGAGCCATATAATGTGTGATTGTTGTTCTTAATGTACTGTTATTTCTCATCTCTTTTGTTGTCCCTTGGTTATCTCATATTGTTACAGTATCTAACCTTGTTAAACATATATTGTATATATGTTTATTTGTTTATTTGAGATAGGATAGGGAAGGGGGAAAACAAGATGAGGGGCAGGGGTGGGGGGAGGAAAAATGGAACAAAAACATGAGACAGGGTATCAATGTTTGTGAAGTAATGTACCTTCTATCTGGCGAATATAATGGTAACCCTTCTATTAATTACAATGAAACAAACAAAAAAGAAATGCTTGCTTTGTGGGAAGGGAAAAATGTCATCGTATGGTTTCTACCAGGATAACCTGTGGAATGGGATGAGTTACACCAGCAAGGTCTGGTTTCCAGGAGTTCTCACAATGACCTGGTGTCTCTTTTCTAGGAAATCCAATCAATAAGATTGAAGACTGGCTGCAGGATTGTGGGTGAGCATTGGACAAGTAATTGGCATGGGTGATGGTTGGCTGTGCTTACAACTGTGACCCTTGAGAACTCAGAACATGGGTTTGAACAAAGCCTCCCGAAATAAGGTGGTTAGCAAGGGTGTTGAATGGGATTTGGGGATCAACTGATGATTCAGATTTGGGGTTATATACCACTGTGGGAATGACAGTGGTCACCAAGGTAACTAACAAGCAGAGAAATCTAGATCTATAGGGAAGGACTGGGCTGAGCTCTAGCCTTCAGAAGAGTCTTGGATTGTGAGACAAAAGAGAAGTTAGAAAAAGGGTCTACTTGAGGAGCAGTGTAGGGCTGGGCTCTTTATTTCTATTGCAAAAACTGGAAGGCTTACGGTTAGCACGATGGGCCTTCACAGTAGTGAAAATTCAGGTGATTATTAATGGTGGTGTGAGGAAAAGTTCACTTGGAGTGTATGACATTGTGAATCCTTGTGACTATTGATTACTCTACTGCCAGAACCATAGAGGAGCAGGAACCCCTATTTGGTGGTTAACTGTCTCCAAAGGAGTAGTGCTCTTGGAAGTACTTTTCACATTTGGTTGCAAAACCATTGAATTTACATTTTCCTTCTGATGGGAGCAAGAAGATTTTCTTTTCTGACAAGTTCTTTAAGAAAAATCCATTCCTGCCCTTGGCAAGTTAGTGTTACTATCTCTCAAGGCAATTCAATCTAGGTACAGTCCATTCCACTACAAGATTCCAATGTGCGTGTCTTAAAAACAATGGCTGTTTATCTTTTCTCTACTTCTCAGGGTATTTTGTGAGGCAGGAGTACATTATTTGTGACTCATCAGAAGACATTTGGGGCCTCCAAGATATCTAGATGAGTTCCTACTTCAATCTGCAGATATAACATTCCTGGAAATACTCACTTACTTTACATAATAAAACATTTTTATGCTTTATTTTTATGCTTCTCTACTGTGCATTTAAGAACTGAATATAATGGAGAAGTATACTTCAGTGCTTCTACTTCAGACTTGAGAGAGTCCTTGCTAAGAGTCCTTTCAAAGCATGGGAGGAAAGAGGGGAGGGAACAGAGATGAATCCAATCTCTACTCATCAAATTTTGTGGCCTGTGCTTGTGCTATAATCCTTGAAATGCCTCATGCTTGGATAATAGCCAGGAAGTTTCAAAGCCCCATGTTCAGTGAAAACACATCAATACAATTATCCCTTGTCTCTACTGTCAGAGTAAATCCCACAAACACATAGGCAGTATGTGTTGTTGGCTGGTTGCCAACAAGAGATTACAAATGTCCAGAAACTAAAGAACTATAGGATAAATACCCAATAATGACTCATAAATATCAATGAAATTTGCTTTGGATAAACCAGGAATTTTATCAGTCTTATTTCAATATAAATATTTATTAAATTATGACATCTAGTGAGAGAGATAGTAGTTGCATTTTTGTTTTCAATATAAATTGGATGGATGTGTTTTACTATCACTGAAAGTCAAGTGAGTATTAAATACACAGCTTGAAAATTTTTCACTAGGGGAATAGAACCAAGAAACTTGAAGCAGAACATTCTGAACACTTTAAAAGCCTCCTTTCTGTTCCCTTCTAACACTGAGGGTTACTAAAATAGGCTTATGGATAAGTTTCAGAGTCTCTTGAATTTGCATAAGTAGGATTCTACAGGAGGCATTACTTTGCCTTTATGTATGTTTTACTTTTATGCTTAATATTGTGATTTTCATTCATGAATCTGCATGCAGTGGTAGGCCACTGCTTTTTGTTGTATTATAGAATTAAATTATATAGTTCTTATAGAGTCTTTATATTTTACAATTAATACAGACTCCAGCTTTCTGGGATATTATAAGTAGTATTTCTTTCTTTTTTAATTAAAGAATTTATTAACATTGATTTTTGCATCATATTTCAAATGACATATTTAACAAAGTATTCAAGAAGGGAATTTATATATACAATCACTGGCACTGGTTTGTATGTCATAGATACATATTAATCTGTGTAATAAAACATTATGTCTATAGAGTCATAGATCTTCATGTCTATGTAGTTGTGTTTATATTTCCAGTCATGTCCAAGCATTGGGTACACAAATGTTGAATCCTGGCTCTTGTACTGTTTGGATTTAATAGCCACATATTAAGGATACCATGAACCTTTTTTCCTTTGGTCTTGACTTGTCTCACTCAACATGATTTGCTCTAGATTCATCCATTTCCCTGCAAATGCTATTATTTTATCTTGTCTGTTGGCTATGTAGAATTCCATTGTGTATATATACCACATTTTCTGAATCCATTCATCTGCAGTAGGGCATCTGGATTGTTTCCATTGTCTGGCTATTGTGAATAGTGCAGAAATGAACATAGCTAAGCAGGTGTCCTTATCATATCTTGGGTTATAATATTCAGGATAGATGCCCAGGAGTGGTATGGTGGGATTGTAGGGAAGGTCAATTTTCAGTTCTTTAAGAAACCTCCGCACTGCTTTCCAGAGTGGCTGAACTAGCTTACAATCCCACCAGCAGTGCAATAGGGTTCCTCTTTCTTCACAACCCCGCCAGCATCTGTCACTGTCTGAGTTCAAAATCTTGGCCATTCTTGTTGGGGTAAGGTGGTATCTTAGGGTTGTTTTTATTGGCATTTTCTTTATGACCATGGATGATAAGCATTTTCTCATATGCTTTTTCTGCCATTTTAACCTCTTCTTTTGAGAAGTCTCTCTTCAGTTCCTTTACCCATTTATTGGATGGTTTGTTGGGTTTTGGGGGGATTAGTTTCTTGAGTTCCCTTTAGATACTGGATATCAAGCATTTGTCTGCTGTGTTATTGGTAAATATCTTTTCCCAGTTGTTTGGCTGTCTCTCTACTTTAGTGGCTATGCTTTTATCTGTGCAGAAACTTTTAATTTTTAGGTAGTCCCATTTATCGAGTCTCTCTCCAATCCGTTGTGACCCTGTGATTCTGTTCAGGAATCTTTTGCCTGTGCCTATGAGTCTCAGTGTCTCTCCAGCCCTGTCATGTAGCAGTTTCAAGGTTTCCGGTCTGAGGTCTTTGATCCATTTTGAGTTAATGCTTATGCATGGTGAAAGGCTAGGGTCAATTTTTAGTTTTCTGCATGTGGCTGCCCAGTTTTGCCAGCACCAATAATTGGATAGGTTATTTGTTTCACTGTATCTTTGGCTCCTTTGTCAAATACAAGTTGACCATAGGTATGTGGATCTATTTCTGGACCTTCTATTCTCTTCCACTGATCTCCTGGTTTGTTTTTGTTATTATGGCTCTATAGTAGAGTTTGAAGTCTGGCATTGTAATATCACCAGCATTGCTCTTTTTGCCTAGAATTGTTTTGGCTATTCTAGGTCTTTTCTTGTTCCATATGAACCTTTGGATGAGCAGTATTTCTTAAGGAGAATATATGTATGCATTTCCATTGAGCACAAGTAGAATAGTACACTGTAAATGTAACATCACTAATTCTGTCCAAAATGCTTCCAAATTTGATATTTTTGAATGCCAACAGGAACACAGAAGGGGAAAGATTCCACAGCTGACTTTGTATGAGGGGTGCTTTGTATAAAGTTGTCTTCAAGCTAAATAAATTTTATCTTTAGATTTGGAACTCTTGCCCAAGGTATCTTACTAGGTTTGTGCAGCATTCTAGTGGTAAATAGCTTTATTAGGTATAATGTTTTAGTAATCATAATATTAACTGGGCCAGCAATGTGGCCTAGTGGTAGAATGCTTGCCTAGCATAAACAAAGCCCTGGTTCAATTCCTCAGTACCACATAGACAGAAAAAGCCAGAAGTGGTATTGTGGCTTAAGTGATAAAGCTCTAGTCTTGAGAAAGCCCAAGGACAGTGCCCAGGCCCTGAGTGCAAGCCCCAGGACTGGCACACACACACAAAAGTATTAACTTCCATCAACAAAATAGTATTTGTAGTACAATATTACAAAATGTAGAATTATATATTGAGAAATATGCATTTGTACTCGTAGTTGTAATATTCAAATTACTCATTCTTAATTAGGTTGGGCATAATTTTCCTTTTTATAATACAATGTAAACTACAGTTTTTTTGTTTTTATTTTTTCCATATATTTTTATTGTAATTAATAGAAGGGTTACATTATATTCACCTGATAAAGGGTGCATTACTTCACATACATTGATACCCTTTCTCATGTCTTGGTCCCCATTTTGCAGTTTTTTTTTTCAATAAAGACATAAAATTCAGACTTTGGAAAGCATGGTTGAATTTTCCACTGGCAAAAGATGCCAGTAGATGAAATGATTTGCTTTGCAAAACTGTTTGTTCTTCTGGTAGAGATGGCAACTGTTTGTTAAGACCATATCATAAAATCTAAAACTATCTCTAATCAAGACGCAGTTTCTTCTGCTTCCTGAAAGGCATGATATGTAGCAAGAACACAATTCTGAGAAAAATAAAGGGTGTGGGTGAACAAGTGCCCGAAAAGTTTTTAGATGAAAGAAATGTTTGTATTTGTTATGGCCACAAATTCCTCTTCTCAAATATATCTTACTCTGTTTTCCTTCTTCATTTTCCTTTCCTACTTTACTTAAAAATTGTAAGGATCATCACAAAGCAGACTTTAGACAATGTGATCATGGCAGTATCTGCATAATAAAAACTTGTAGTCTATTCCAGTCCCATCGCCTCATGACAAGATCTGTGAGTCTATCCGTGACTCAAGTAACTATTGGATCTTAGTATAAAAAGCAAGCTAGATAGGTGCCAGTGGCTCATGCCTGTAACCCTAGCTACTCAGGAAAGGATTATGCTTCAAAACCACCCCAGACTGGAAAGCCCATGAGACTCTTATCTCCACTTAGCTACCCCAAATGCCAGAAGTGGAACTGTGGTTCAAGTTGTTGAGTGCAAGCTAAGGAAGAGCACTCCAAGCTAAGGAACAGCACTCCCTCCCACCCCCGGCACACACACACACATTGCTAGTTAAGTACTGCTGTCTGCTTTGCATTGGAAAGTGATATGAGCATGTGGAAGATATTCGAGAAAAAAACACAGTATAGCCAGGAGTTTGGCCTACTGGTAGAGTGCTTGCCTAGCAGGCACGAAGACCCCAGTTTCATGCCTCAGTACCATATACATAGAAAAAATAAAGCTGGAAGTGATGTGCTAGCTCAAGTGGTAGAGCTCTAGCCTTGAGAAAGTCCAAGGACAGTGCTCAGGCCCTGAGCTCAAGCCCAGGACTGGCAAAAAAAAAATGGTATAAACAATGTAGTGATTGTTTCTGGGTTTTAGAGTCTCTGAAGAGGAGTTTACTGAAGACACAGGACAGTCTATCTACAATGGTGAGTTTAGACTCATTCTGTTGTTATATAGGGTAGTGATGCAGCTCTGTAAAGTTGTATGAGTGTTTGTGTATACCCACAGGCAAAAACATGTGTGTGGCAAAATGCCTAGCTGTCTTTAGGACCTACAAAATACCTTTAATTTGTCATAGTGAAGTCCAAGATGTTGGGAAAAAAATTGTTAGCCAAATCACAGGCTCTATTAGTGGTTGCTCTAATAACAAGTACTGCTATGAGAAAATCACTCTGTGTATGCGTGTATGTATATGTGTGTGTGTGTGTGTGTATGTGTGTGTGTATTTATTATCTATCTGAATATTGTATAGCTGACCATGTATAGAAGACACAGACTAGTTACCAATGGGCACAGATGAGATTCTGAATCAAGACCTGATTGCAGTTCTTGAGATAGCATATGTTAACTTGGAGTAGTTTCGCTAACACTGAATACCTGCTATAATTGTTTTATCATGTAAATCCAAGGACATGTGTAAATGTTCATGTATATAAATGTATATATGTGTTCTGATTTTTTGTTTTAGTTTGATTTTTTTGAAAATTGCTATGTGATCTTTTTTTTGCATTTTTTTATTGTAATAGTAAAAGGGTTACGTGATATTTGCCAGGTAGAAGGTGCATTAATTCACGTACATTGATACCCTTTCACATGTCTTGGTACCCATTTCCCTCCCCTCCCCCACACCCCCCACCAGTCTTGGTTTTTCCCCCTTCCCTATCAAATTTCAAATAACCAAATACAAATAAATTCAATATATCAGATAACAAAGTGAGATACTAAAACAATATGAGATTGACTGATTATTTGATAGGGTGCTACAGCCATGGGACCAGCTTTGAAGATGACTTGACCCTTGGAGCTGAGGGTGAGTGATACAATTCTCTGAAGCTGAGACTAGAGAAGAAGCAACACATTGGTTGAATTAAGGGTGGAATGGAAAGGAAAAACTTTAAAAATAGGCAGGTTTTTCCCCCAGCTCCTATCTGGGGAGGAAATTTAGTTCTATAACATTATGTATAAGCAATGACATGGATTTTATTTCCCCTTCTAACTTGTTCTTTGCATTTCTCTTCTTATCTAGCCACGCTGCTAGATGCCAATGGCAAGCTCTTTTCCAGGTAAGTGTTAGGGTCATCTAGGTTGAATGATGTTCCCTTAAGAAATAGCAAAGTACAGGAGCTGCCAATGTCAGAGAGAACAGAGAGACCAAGAGCTACTAATTCAGAGAAGAGACAAAGGTTTTCTAACTAGCAATGAAGGCACAGACTTCATGGTACCCAGCCAATGGTGACTATGCCCAGTGAGGGGTGTTTGAAGCACGATGATAAGATTCATATGACATTAGCTTTGATCTCTGCAGGAATTTCCTTCAGACAGCAAGGCCTGGCCAGCTACTTGACCTTGGCTGTAGTCTGGCTTCCAGCAGCATGACTGGTGGGACTAACAAGACTAGTTCAAGGTAGGTACTAAGTCTATTAGAACTTGGGATTATAGACACAAAGGAGAATAGAACCAACAGCTATCATTCACAATTTTTCTAGGATATTTTATGAAAATCTTTATGTACTTCCAATGCCTACTAGAGAAATCTGACCATATTTATATAAAAATACTATGGTATATGGAAGAATCCTCTCCTCAGTGCTGAATGCTGTATATAAAATATCAGTGTCACCTCAACTGAACCTTATACTGTGGAAACAGTAATGAGTATGCCACAGTGCCCTGTGGCACAGGGCTTTTCTCCTAAAAATTGTACTAGAGAGAACCATGTGAAATGAACAAGCCAGGCCTAGAAAGGCAAGATTTATGTTTTCCCTTATATCTGGGAGCCAGATTTAGCTTACAAACTCATAATTAACTGCACTGGGTGGTATGTAAGTATATACAAACAAAATACTGATATATGGCAGATTCAAGGGAGCCTTAGAAAGCCAAAATCAAAGTTCAGTGAAATAAAACACCACAAAGCGGGATCTCAAATGTCAAGAGAAAAGGGGTAGATGAATGAAGAGAAGAGGTGGGAAATGCAACAAAAAAAAGGAGGGAAGGAGTGGGAGATGAGGGGTTGATGAGAACGTTGAAAGGGTTGTATCGATCACAATATTCCTAAACTGCTTTGTTAAATGGCAACTCCTTTGTACAACTACAAAAAGATAACAATTAAAAAAGAAGTATAGGGCCAGGATCAAGGCCTAGTGGTAGAGTGCTTGCTTAGCATGCGTGAAGACCTAGGTTCCATTCCTCAGAACCATATACATAGAAAAAGCCAGAAGTGGTGCTGTAGCTCAAGTGGTAGAGTGCTAGCCTTGAGGAAAGCCCAAGGAATGTGCTCAGTCCCTGAGTTCAAGCTCTATGATTGGCAAAATGGTAATAATATTAATAAGTATAGCTCTCAAAATCATTTGGAATGAACCCATTTGTTAGTAAAGATCAAGCAGATGAAAAGAGAGAGAGAAGGCATAGGCCTCAACATATCATAACAGCCTTTCATCATGGACTCAGAGGGACTCCAAACAGCAAAGTCAGTGAAACAAGGAACATGAGGGTTTTAGGGTTTAAATATGAGTGTTCTCTGGAATGTCTGCATTTTCACATAAGGTCAGGGTGAAGTTTTCCTGCGAATCAGGAAGGGTCTCTGGGGGAGGTTATTGCCAGTGGGTCAAGGGAGCAATGTGGAGCTCTGAGAACAAAGCAGATTCCCATCACTTGAGGCCCTGAAGGGATTTAACACATTCAGGGGCATAGTGGTCTTTCTTGATACTTCCCACTGACACAGAGATTCCTGTTAATGAATACTTATTTTTTGAATTATATCTACTCAATTCCTGCATGCTCATTGCTCGATTATATCACATAACTCCCAAAACAAGTTGATTTGGAAGTGGCAACTCACTTGGCAAAAGCCAGATCTCACTCAGCATCCTAAGGGGAATATGACCAGTGAGTGCAACTACAAGCTTCCTTTGCCTCTGTATTGTTTTTCATTATTTTTCTGAAAGGATTTACTCAGATTTGTTTTCATCCACTACAAGTAGCTCCAACCATTGTACTAATGCTTTATGAAGGTTTTATAACCACATACGGAATGTACTTCCCAGGCGCTGGTCAGAATTTAAGTTCAGAGTATTGAAAACTTTTCTGAAAGTCACACTGAAACATAGTGTTAGTATAGGTTTTAGACTTACAGTGTGTCTTAAAGCATCTTATATTTATCCTCAATTCTGCCCCTCTTCTCCCAACCCTTTCAGCATCTCTGAGATTCTGGATCAGGTACAAGAAGATGCAGAAGATGTCCTCTTCAGACTTGGCTTTGGCCAAGAGGACCACAAAGACACATCTCGGATCCCTGCGAGATTTTTTACCAACCCCTCCCAGGCCAAGGGCATCGATTTCCAGCTCTTCCTGAAGTCCCAGGTGCGAAGGATTGAGATGGAGGACCCCTGCCTCATGCTGGCTAGTAAGTGTTACCACCGTGCCCTGCTCCTCTTCTCCACCAAGCTCTGCTCCACTTCTCCACCGAGCTGTCCATTCCCAGAAGTGCTCAGTGTCTTGGAACCCCACTTTCTCTTGACTAGCTGCGGTTGATCCTTTGTCTCTTCTGTTTCTACTGAAAATAGAACTCCCTTTTCACCTATTTCTTTCTCTTGAATAAAGAGTCTAAGCCAGGTGTCCATGCCTCATGCCTGTAGCCCTAGCTACTTTGGAAGCTGAGATCTGAGGATCTTGATTCAAAGCCAGCAGGGGAAGGAAAGTCTGTGAGACTATCTCCAATTAACCACCAGAAAACCAGAAATGGATCTGTGGTAGAGCACTAGTCTTCAGCCTGAGAAGCTCAAGGACAGTGTCCAAGCCCTGATTTCAAACCAAACAACCAGCAGAAATAGCACAAAAAAATTTTTTTAAACCTCCAACCACCACTGCTCCTCTTAAGCCTTCCTTCAGCTGAGTCAAATCCTCACAATATCTTTATGTCTCCTTCATTGAATTCTTTACATATCATTCTATTTTTCCTAGTTGAGATATCCAGTGGCCACTGGGAGTCAAGAAAGATAAGAAAGAGGACCTTGAATGTCTGAACTCCAAACAGGACAAAGTAGCAGTTTGTGTAGCTGGAGCTTTGGGAGGGCTTTTGCTGGGGCACATTTAAAAAGGTAATTTTCTGATAAGCCCCTGAATCATCATGTCTGATGTTTATACCCAGGCAGGTTTAAGCAGGTGCAAACACTGGCTGTCACTGCAGACGCCTTCTTCTGTCTCTATTCCTACGTGTCTAAGACACCTGTCCAGAAGTTCACACCATCACACATGTTCTGGAATTACAACCCCACTGATGCGCCATCCATCAAGATTCTGACCCCAGAGCCTGAACCCCACTCACCGAGAGAACGCCTGCGGAAAGCTATCTCCAAAATGTGCCTCTATACTGGTGCCCGAGGTCAGCTGTCATTACTTTGCGACACCCCCAAAAAGAACAGCTTGGACCAAGTAGTATGGGAAGTGATGGACAGAGTAAGAGGAGAGAAACTAGTTCTCCAGAAAGGAGCTGGCTTTGAGGAAGGCCAGGGGGAAGATCCCAAACTCACCATAGGAGATAGGAAATTTTCTGCTTCTTCCTTTCCATTAGTCCTCTGCCCCAAAGAGGAACCACAGCAAGAAATCCTGGCAGTTCCACAAACTCTGGACTGTAAGGCTGAGCCATCCTGCTGGACACAGCCCTTAAACAAAACACAGCCACCATGGAGCCGACACCCTGTACAGGCAAGAGAAGAACTGTGCAGTTTACAGGAAAGCCATTCAGACAACAATGAGACTTTCTGGACAAGAAAGAGCAAAGCAAGAAAGTGCCTATTTCAAAAGAGCCCTTCGGACAAGAAAGTGGAGTCACTGGATCTGTGCAGCACCCAGCAGAAGCAGAGCCCAAACACATCAGAAATGTACCAATCTCTAACTCAACACCCCCAGGACAGTTTCAGCTCAGCAGAGGTGAGTAGATTGGAGTTGATGAAGTGGCTGGTTGAGGTAAGCTCCTCCAGATTCTTGTCGAGAGGAAAAGGCTCTTAAGCAAAGGAGATCCAGGTGTCATGACTGGGCCAGATACATCACATTACATGAAGTGTGTTCATGCAAGCGAGAAAGAGACATTTCCCTGGTCTCTTCAGTGTCCAGGCTTCACAGTTGCTTTTGTAATTCTTGTCTGATCTGACCTTCCTGGAAGGTTTTCATGAACACACTTATCCTTAACAGTGGCAGGTGGGTCTTTATAAAAGTACAAAGGAAAGTTATCTCTACACTAAACACTTTGAAAGAAACTACAGACTCTTCAGCCTTGACAAATATGTAGCCATTATGATTGAGAAATCCAGATTCATATGGAAATCATATTCTTATGGCTCTTGTGCAAAAAGACAGTAGTAAGCAGAACTTCTCCCTTGCCCCTGCTCTCACACCTCATCTTATATTTATACATTGTCTATACAATAGGAAACTTACACATCTAGCCTGCCTATCCAATACTATAATTCTTCCATACACAAACAGCCGTCCATTGGTAATCACTCAGGCCTAGAGATGTTCTCCCTCATGGAGAGGTCAGCCTTTGTCAGTACAAATGCCAATCAAAAGCCAATGCAATTTCCTGAATCTAGTTCAGGTCCATTTGACCCCCTTATTTAGTGGTTCAGGGTAACCACAGCATGCCATGGAATTCATCTGCTGTGTCTGTAGAAGGTACTGCCATCAACTGTCAGGGTACCTTAGAAGAATTCTCAAGTCTTTGCCACACAGAAAAGTCTGATTATTTGAAATGTAATTCACAAGCATGTCTCTCACTGAATGGAGAACTGGCACCTCAGCTTCTTACTTCCTCCTTATTGTTGGATTCTTGACAAGCAAAAGAGGTCAAGTTTCTCAAATACCCCTAGATTGCCTTCCCCACCTCTCTCTACCATTCTTGGGCTCTGACTGAGGGCTGTTTGGGGTCTTGGTTACAGGGGCAAAGCAACTGTGAAGAAGAAGAGAGCTGCACGCCTGACAAACCTATAAAACACCCTTTTTATCAGACTTACCTCAGCAAAGACTCACAAAGTAAGTGGGCCCATGCCTTAGAGTTGGCTGCATATTTTACTCCTGGGGAGATTTAAAATAAAATACAAATATATGTATATGTATATATATATATAGCCATGATGAAAAATCTTATATCCTATAATTCTGTGTATATACACAACATACATACTTATGAAATATGTGTATATATATGGAATATGCATATATATATGGAATATATGTATGGGAAATAATTTTCTAAATCAGTGATACTCAGACTTTAGCTATTCTGAAGTGCCTAAAAACTCGTGTTAAAATTCAATTGTCTGGATCCTATCTCAGGGTTTCTAATTGAGTAGGTCTAGAGTAGACATGAGACTTTGCATTTACTTCTTTTGATTGGGTATCAGGTTTTGAATTCAGGGCATTTTGCTTGCCAAACAGGTGCTCTATCACTTGCGGTATACTTCAATTGCTTCATTTTCCAAACCAAACATGGTTTAGGTAGGGATTCATAGTCCACCAGAGGCTGGCCTGGGTCTGCCTTCTACTTCTGGAAGCCTTCACTGCAGCAGGGATTTCAGGTGCACACCATCGCCTGGATTAATCAGTAACAATGTTACCAGACCTTGTTTGGAACATTGTTGTAGAAAAGTTTTGTAGTAGTTACAGATTCCTTTCTATCCTCCTGCCTACATTGGGATCTCAAGACTCTGTAACTCGCTGCTATGCTCAGGTAGATCCTACGTTCCTTTCTGCAATTAGGACATAGCTTCCTTCTCTCCTCATAGCAGGACAAAGAACTAAATGTATTGTTTAATTCTTAAACATTTCTTTGCTCTAGTTATGACAGTTTTTTTTGTTTTTTGTTTTTTTTGTTTTTTTTTTGTGTGTGGATCTCATGGGGCTTGAACTTGGCCTGGGCACTATCTCCGATCGCTTCAGCTCAAGGCTGCCACCCTACCCTTGGGCCAAGACCCACTTCCCATTTTCTAGAGGTTAATTGAAGATAAGAGTCTCAGGTCCTTTTGTGCCTGGGCTGGCTGTGAACCTTGATCCTCAGATCTCAGTCTCCTGAGTTGCTAGGATTACAGGCATGAGCCACAATGCCTGGTGACAGTTTTTTCTTTGTTGTTGTTGTTGTTCAGTGTTAACTCTTTCAGAGCTATGCCTTTCACCTTTAAACAGTCTGACAAGAGCTTTATCAAATGGAGTGGAACTTCATCGCCTCTGGTTTTAACTACTTCTCTACTAGGACCACACAAGCAATGGCATCAGGGATTTCCTTCCAGTGTAGCAGGGACTGAGGTCATTGTTGACTCCTATCAACAAAAGAAAGAGAGAGAGAGAGAGAGAGAGAGAGAGAGAGAGAGAGAGAGAGAGAGAGAGAGAGAGAAGAGAAGAGAAGAGAAGAGAAGAGAAGAGAAGAGAAGAGAAGAGAAGAGAAGAGAAGAGAAAGAGAGAGAAAGGAAGGAGGAAATGAAAAGTTCTTCCTCTGCAAAAGACAGGATCAGGGAAGGAAAAAGACAAACTACAGGTGGGAGAAAATATTTGTAAAAGATGGCTAGCTACTGTCCAAAGTACACAAAGAATTCTTTAAAACTATCTATATGAACACACATGACTTGACTCAAAAATGGGATAGCAACCTTTACAAACATCTCCTGACAGATAAACAGATGGCAAATAAAGGTGTGGCAAAGCACATGGCATTATATGTCATAAGGGAAATGCACAGTAAAATAACAAGAAGATGCTCCATAGGCCTGATAAAATGGATGAAATCTAGCCAATTTCAACACTAGTTGAATTGCTAGGGAGAATGTGAAACAATAGGAACTCTCATTCCTGGTGAAGTAAAAAATAGCCCAGTCACACTGGAAGGCAATTTGGCATATCTAAAGGAAGCATGACATAGAAATAACAATAATAGTGATGATACTGCATTTTGCAAAAAAAGGTCTCAGACATGAAATATGTCAAAGCCAGTAATCCCAATTACTTAAGAAGCTAAGTTCTTAGGATTGTGTTTCAAAGGCAGCCAGTGCAGAAATGTCTGTGAGACTCATCTCCAATTAACCACCAAATAATCCTGAAGTGAAGCTGTGGCTCAAGTGATAGAGCACTAGTCTTGAGCCAAAGAAACTCAAGGACAGTGTCCAGACCCTGACCTTAGGACCAATGCACGCACACGCATAGATACCCCCACATATACTAACACACACACACACACACACACACACACACACACACACACACACACACAAACACATCACACAATACCAGTAGTTCTCAATTGGCAAAAAGCTTTTTAAAGTGACTATTTCCTGAGGTCCATCCCAGGATTCCTCCTCTTCTGAAGCTTTCACTTACTGCAGGATCAACACTCAGAATTGGAATGAAGCTGCTTTCTCAGATTATTGCTATTTTTTGTTTTTCTAATTGCATTTAAGATTCATTTGTGCTGGTGTATTTGGCTCCTGGTTGTATTGAAAGGCTTAAGATAGGCTGATCTAGCCCAGGAATAGTGGTTCATACCTGTAATCCTAGCACTCAGAGACAAGGAACAGTAAGCAAGAGTTCCAGGCTAAGGGAACCTGCCTACAAAGACCCTGTCTCAAAAAGGGCTCACCTACAAGTCTGTAACCCTGGTACTAAATGCCAGGTGGGTGTTTGTCCATGTGTGATCCTTTAGTGCCTTGGCTATCTTCCTTACGTGGAAATTCAGCATGAACAAGAGATGCCATGGCTCTTTGAAAAGTTGCACACTATTCCTTCTTTTATATAACATTGATCATCATAAACAATAGAACTAATGTAAATTCAAAAGGATGGAAAAAGGCTCTGCTTTTTATTCATGAGGCAAAGTGTAAGTGTTAAAAAGGATGTGGCAGTCATGGATTTTTTTTTTATAAACAGTCTATGACAGATAATAAGAAATATCAGATTCATACAAAGGGCTTTATCCTTGTGTGCATTAGAGATTCAGGAAATCCTCATTCTCAAGCTCATTCAAACTCTGCATGGAATACAGAAAAAGAAATCAACACCTTGATTTACCATGTTTAAGTGGGCATGATTAACATACCCTCCACCTATTGCTAAGTTGCCTTGCCAAGAATTTGATTTGTGCTAAAACACAAAGCTTTGCTTCACTGTTATGTGTCCAGCAGATGTCAGTGTCACATAAGAAAATGCCAGGGATCCAGGCCCTATAGAATCCCCAGTCATGGTTTCTAGGCCTATGTGTGGTTTTCAGGCAATCCTTGGAATATCATTGCTTCTAATAAATTTGTCCATCCGTTGTCCACAGTTTAACTTCATTTTATCACCTCAAAAGTAATAGTATAAGTTGTGAGGAAGTTATACTGAGTTACTCAGTTATACTGAGTTACACCTTTTAAGTAAATTTATTTTCTGGTCAGATATTGGGATTTTTATCAGCAAGGATATTATGGCTAAGATATCTGCATTAAGTTCATTCTAAAACACATATCTCCCCATCTTTTAGCATTTTACACGCAAGATGTCTCTTGCTAATGATGGAATCAGAAGATTTTCTTTTGGTTTTCTTACATGAAATATAAAGTAATCATAAATTTTACCAAAGACAGTTTACCAGATTCAATTAAATATAGTAACATTAGAAACAAATACCCTTAGTTCTTTCAAGTGAGATAAATGTTCTGTACTCCACCCTTCTGGATTATTGGAAGAATAGGAGATCTCTTTTTGACACAGCCTTTGGCCGAATGGCTGAGTGTAGTGGTTCCCAACCAGATTCAGTAGTCTTCACATTGAATTATCTTTTTCAAAAAGCTATACAAATTTTCTCAACACAGTCCTCTATTATCTTTCAAGAAATCATAAGAGAGTGAGCTGGTTATGAAAACAGCTTAGTGCTGAGAAGATTAATGTCTATCTGACAAATGCACAGTGGAGAAATTCACCTACCAGGGAAATGGGGACCAAGACATGAGAAAGGGTATCAATGTATGTGAAATAATGCACCCTCCATCTGGTGAAATATAATTCTATTGGAAATGGGGACCAAGACATGAGAAAGGGTATCAATGTATGTGAAGTAATGCACCCTCCATCTGGTGAAATATAATTCTATTAATTACAATAAAAATATATGGAAAGAAAAAAGAAATTCACCTACCATCACAGGCAGGGGTAGATGAGATAGTTCCTCGGATATATTGAGAAAGTCTCATGGCTACTTCTTCAAGAGGTTGTAATATCTCCCAGAAAGCAGTAATTCTATATAGTGTTGTATCAAGCATTAGGTATTAATCTGCTACTCTCTGTTACCAGTAGACAAGAGGTTAGGAAGTAGTAGCAACAATGAACTGCCCACTTAGTCCAACTGGACATTCTTAGGAATTACCCAGCGGTGTAGGAGAAAAAGGTTTTCTTTTTGCTCTTATTACTCCTGGTACTACACAATTTTAGTTCCTGGATGTAATGGACATGTCTTCCTAATAAGAATGCATCCTGCCAGGGGCCAGGAGTGTGGCCTAGTGGTAGAGTGCTTGCCTTGCATGCACGAGACCTTGGGTTCAATTCCTTGATACCACAGATACAGAAAAATGCTGAAGTGGTGCTGTGGCTCAAGTGGTAGAGAGCTAGCCTTGAGAAAGCTCAAGGACAGTGCCCAGGCACTGACTTCAAGCCCCAGGACTGATCAAAAAATAAAAAGTCTTAAAAAAATGCATCCAGACATAAAACTGAGGCTTATCCTTGAGGTAAGGAAAGTATTCTACTGTTTCTCTTAGATGGAAAGACAGTGCTTTTGTTTTTAACGAAATTCTGAATTGTTTCTGAGTTCCCTTCACTGGGCCTTGTTTTCCCTAAAAACTTCAGGGACTTATCTTTGAAGGAGCTCTCTTTTATCAAATTCAGCTATATAATACATCTGAAATGAGAATCAGGATACCTTTTCTGTTAAAAGATGACCTGAAAAAATAATCAATAATTTAATAATTAAAAAAATTAATAATTAAAAAATAAGACCTGGCTCTCAAACCAGTAGCTTTCCCTCTTACCAACTTCCTTTCTCGTTCAATCCCTGCAAAGATGCCTTCATCTCCTTCCTGGGAATAGATAACCCTCATCATTCCTCATAATTCCACAAAATTTCAAATTCACAGTCATGGTACTCTGTTGCTGAAATGTAAAGCAATTGGCTTCTATCACATTAAGTGGTAGAGCCAAGGAAATGGCTTTATTCTTATAATTCTCCTGGATTCTGTGGTCACTCTGCTAGAGGCCATGGGAGGAAAAAAATGGGGATTGGATGAGAAGTCTGGCCAAGACAAAGAAGGAAGCTTAGCAATCTTTGATATCCCAGATAGCCCAAAGCACTTTGTTGTACTTGGCAAATTTATATGAACTGGTTACTTATAGCCTTCCTTTTAGATGTATTGTTTACCACGATATAATATGGTAATAAATAAATATTATTACATGCTAGACACTATCCTTAACATTTATAAGGTTTTAAAAATAATTTAATCCTTGTGATATATTTTGCTGTTACTCATTTGATAGATGGTGGTAAGAGACAGTTATTTTGATTCCAAAGTGATTTCTTAAGAGATTATCAGATGGGAAAATTTTAGGGAAAAATTAGAATGGCATAATATTTTCCACCTCAGTTGCAATTCTTATCAAGCTTGTACTGTCTCTGAGGAGAAATAAAATTAAAACATTATCTCCTGATACTTTTATAAAAGTCTTTCTACAAAGATATGCTAAAGCAGTTTATTTTTAACTAATCATGAAAATCAAGACACAATATGAATCACATAAAATCTCTTAAAGACCTTGCCAAAGAATAAAGAGAAAACCTGCAAAGATTATCCTTTCAAATATGATGAAGCAAAAATAACACATTACATATATATTGTAACAAATCACCAAATAAGAACTGACAGTACCATTAGTTACACAGGATTTACCTAAGATCTACTTGACTATATGGTGGCTATCTATATTAGCTGACCCCTTTATGTCAAATGGAAAAGAAGTTTTCCTATCATTTTATATGGGAGGTGATTTCACTGAAATAGAATAATCCCACCCTCCCTTAGAGACAGAGAGAGGCGCTATCCTTGCTGATTATATTTCAAAGAGCTGATCCCAAAACTGTTGATCCTTTTTTTTAAAATAACTTTTTTTAACCAGTTCTGCTGTTTGAATTCAGAGTCTCATATTTGGTTGTCTGGTGTCTGATCACTTGAGTCATGCCTCCAGCCCAGTTTTTCCATTGGCTAGTTTGGAGATGGAGTGTCACAGTTTTCTCTTTCCTGGGATGACTTGAAACCAAAGTCATCCAGATCTCAGTCTCCAGATTATCCATTGTTTTTTTTGCCAGTCCTGGGCTTGAGCTCAGGGCCTGAGCACTGTCCTTGGACTTTCCCAAGGCTAGAGCTCTACCACTTGAGCCTCAACACCACTTCCAGCTTTTTTCTATGTACGTGGTGCTGAGGAATTGAACCCCGGTCTTCGTGCATGCTAGGCAAGCACTCTACCACTAGGCTAAACTCCTGGCCCAGAATATCCTTTTTTTTTTTTTTTTAACAAAATAGTTTGGTTTGTTGTTGTTGTTTGCTTTCTATTGTTTTCAGTTCAAAGTCAGCCTGAGCACTAAAATGTCCATGAGACTCTTATCTCTGATTAACAACTAGGAAACTGAAAGTTGCACTGTGGCTCAGGAGGTAGGGTGGTATCCTTGAGCTAAAGAGCTCAGGGACAATTCCTAGGCCCAGAGTTCAAGCTCCACAATGGACAAAAACATTTTTTTTTTGCTTTTAAGCTGAAATTCCTTATGTATTTTGGAGTAGTTACATTTCCTCTGTAGACATAGAAATGACAAGTAGGTATCTCAAGAGGAGCCCAACATCACAAATCAGAAAAAATCAAAATCAGAAAAATGTAAATCAAATGTATAATGAAATATCACACTGCTTTTTTATTGTAATGTACAGAGGGGTTACAGTTATATTTGCCAGATAGTAGGTACACTACTTCTCACACATGAAATATCACACTTGTTAGGGTAGCTATCATTCTATCATTTAAAAATAAGATAGATGATTGGGAGGAGGTGGGGGAGGAAAACTGGGAGAAAAATATGGGAAGGAGTATCAATGTTCAAGAAGTAATATACTCACTACCTGTCAAATATAACTGAAACGCCTCTATATATCGCCCCAATAATCAAATACAATTTTTAAAAAAGAATAAGATAAAGAATGAATAAGATGTAGTAGAGCCAATTTACACTGTGGTTGGAGATAGGAAATGGAGCAGCTTCTATGGAGAATAACTGGAGTTTCCCTAGCAAAATTACATTTAGGTCTTCTGTAGGACTTAGGAATCCCATTGATTAAAAAAAAGTTGAAATCAGAATCTCCAAAAGAACTTAGTATTCTTTTGTTCATTCTAGTACTATCCACAATGATCAAATATGGGGATGCTTTCCATGTGGCTAGATGGATAAAGAAAATAAGGCATGTATAAAATATAAACGATGGTCTGAGGTCACTGGAGGACTGAGATGACCCATGAAGCAGTGGTCCACACCTTAGCTGAGATTTGAGAAAAAGAAAGATGATTAAGTGGGAATGCTCATCAACTGGTCTTCTGAAGAGAAAGGCAATGAAATTATTATCCATTGTTTTCTTTTTCTCTTTTTCTGGAGTGATGTTTGGAGATTGTCAATGAACCTATGAGCATATGATTTGAGGAACAGAGGAAAGTTTTGAAATTACTGTCCCTTCAGGGGACAGTAATTCCCCTCAAGGGAAATATTTATTAATAGAAATGTGTACTGGTAATGGAACAAATGACAGAAATTCGGCTCAAGGTGCAGAGCGCTAATTGGAGGTACTTTTAAAAAATTATTCTCCATCAGTATTTAATAATATATACAAATAATATAAATTTAACTACAACAGAATTTATGTGATGTATAAGTGCAAGCTTTTATAAGTATCAAGGAATGGGGTTCACTCTCCAGGAATCTTGCCTCTAGTGAGAAGTCCAGAAATCCAAAGCCACATGACTCTTGTTTGTGGCTGCTGCTGCTAAAAACATTAACTATTTCTTTCTTAAGCATTTTTGAAATACTAAGGGCCTTTGGCATGCTGGTCATGTGGTTTATCACTAAGCCTCATTTGAGCCTGATCGCTTATTAATCATAGAGGATTTCCACAAGTGAAATATAAACATTTCTACCCAAGCCAGGTGCCCGTGGCTTACACCTGTAATCCTAGCTACTGAAGAGGCTGAGATCTGAGAACTATGATTTGAAGCCAGCACAGACAGGAACGTCCTTGAGATTCCTATCTCCAACTATCCACCAGAAAACCAGAAGTAGTTCTGTGACTCAAAGTGCTAGCATTGAGTGCCAGCTTTGAGTGAAAAACCTCAGGGACACCACCCAGGCACTGAATTTAAGCCCTACAATCAGCAGAAATAATTAATAATAATAATAATACCACGCTCAGTAGTCATAGAAAGTTGTCTCAGAAATGAATCATGTGCTTCTTTTAAATTATCATTTCAGGCCTTCTTAACCAACATCATAACACATATCCTACAAACAATGGCTTCCCCGAAGATCCTACTTCCCATCTCTGGCAGGAAGCTGTATATCCTTTCCCATCCAGCCGCTGCCCCTTAGCACTCCAAACTCCTGAGTGTACTAGGAGACCCACAGCATGGTATATCAAGAAGATCAGACCAAAAGAGCTGGATTCTACATTCTGATGCTGGTGTGTGCTCCAACACAAAGAAAGACTTGAGGCACATCACTTCATTTTCCAGCACACTGGTTTTTCTACCAGGTAGGTAGATAACTGGACAAAGACATGTATTTCTCTCAAACTCTGCCATGGCTGAAGGCACTGAGAATATTCAAGGATGATTATAATTGGGGAATAAAGGTGTCTACTAGAATGCTCTCAAAGGCCTCAAGCTGACAGAGGAAGGAGAAACCTCACCTCAAAAACCTCAGTGAAGAAGTGGCAGTGTGCCTCAAAGTCGGAGAGCATTAGCCTTGAGCTAAAGAGCTCAAGGACAGCACCCAGACAACAGGGAAAAAAAGACAAGAACAAGAAGACAAAAGCCTCAGTGAAGCCTCGCCAGGGTTTCCCTGTGGACCTCTTCTGCATCTCTATGCACACCTAACCAGGTACCTGAAATCATCCACAGCACCAGAGTTGGATCCAACTTGGATTTGGTGACTTTCCTTCACGTCTGTGCTGTCTTGGATCTTCACCCTTTAAGTCTGACTCTGACCACTCAAGATTTTGAATCTTCATACAGAAATATAGGGATTGGCCTCAGAATCCTTCCTCTTAGTCTACACAAAAAATAAGATAAAAAACATGATATTTTCTGCTGGCAGAAAAAACAATTAAAAATGTATTCTCCTTGTGGCATAATTTTTTCTTTCTTTCTGAGACAGATTCTCACTATGCAGCTTACAGTTCCCTGGAATTCACTATGTAACCTGGTTAGCCTCAAGCTCCAGATCTTTTTACCTTCACCTCTATCTGTTACCTTCACCATATCTGTTACTGGGGTAACAGATATGAAGCACTGTGCCTCTATCTTGGCATACTTTTAAAAAATACCTTTAACTGGTGGTACAAGGAGTTGCCATTTAACAAAGCAGTGGATGAATACAATATATCTTGATCAGTGTCACCTTTTTGGCATGATTTTTTGAAATTTTAAGTTGTTATTATAAAGGTGATGTACAGAAAGTTTACAGTTACACAAGACAGGTAAAGAGTACACTTCTTTTTGGACATATCACCTTTTTTCTCACTCCCAGTTTTCCTCTCCCATCTTCACCTACAAGTTATATAGCTCATTTTTAACAGGTGTCCAGTGAGTACTATTGCTGCATTTTTTTATCCTGTGTCCTTCTATTTCTGTGCATTTGGTGTGATTTTCACAGGCAATTAACTGTTAATTAGTTGTTGGTTTCTTGGAGAGAAAATGTTTTGTCTGAACACAAGGCTTGAGCACTTTCAGTAGAATATGGCATAGAGTATCTTAGACCCCAGTCATTTCCTGGAAAAATTTTAGCAAAATAAGAGAGGAAAAGTACACATTTTCAGTAATTACTTTGTTGCTTATAAATTGTGAGAAATCAAAGGCTAGAAGAGAACTATTTGAAGGACATTATAATCCTAAAGAATGCCTCATACCAGATTTCTGGTCAGGAAAACTACAATTTTATTATGACATTACTGCCAGCAATAGGTGGGGGGGCAGAGATGAAGTCTGGATATTGAAAAATGAGAAAAAAATCTTTGATGTTATTAAGCTTAGTTGCAAAGGGGTAAGGTGGAAGAATATTATCTTAATAAGTCACCCTTTTGGGTCTGAATTACCATCACCAACAGAAGCCACATATTATTTCACATTTTCTGAATGTATAATACAATCCTTAGCAAAATCTCGAGGTAAGCAGCTCCTAGGTAAAATCATATTTTACTTAGAACTCAAAAACAATTCATCCTTACAGATGTTCCCCAATCCTCATATCTTTTCACTTTAGATTATCCTGTCTCTCTTATTACAATCAGTGGAGGTTCATTGCAAACAATTTGTGCCTTTCCAACCCAAGTTTTCCTGATAAAACTGCCCTAAATTCAACAGACACTTTGCCAACCTACAGAACTCATTCAGGATCTTTTCCAGCAAACAGAATAAGATAATAGCTCAATAAACCCTTTGAGTTCAGAGATCTCTCAGTCTTACTATTGTGGTTCTACATTAAGAGTCAGACAGAGCACTCACATAACTGAACAGTAAATTTGGGATAATTTTACACCATCTATTTTCACTAACTGGCCTTATCCAAATGTAAACTGTTGCCTGCCATGATGATAGGAGAGAACTGTGCAACTTGGAAGGCCTGTCACACTGATTTCACCCCATGATTCATAGCCTGGGTGCTGTTCCTGAGCCTCTGTTGCTCCAGGCTAATGCTCTACCTCTTGAGCCACTTCTGGCTTTGGTTGGTCCTTCAGTGGGAAGTCTCATGGACTTTCTTGCCCAGGCTGGCTTCAAACTGTGACCCTCGAATCTCAGCCTCCTGAGTCACTAAGATCATAGGCATGAGCCATTGGCACCCTTCTCTAATCATTACCTTCCAAGACATGGCTCTCCATTAGTTGAGGAAGTTATGCCTGAGTTGCAAATCTGGGAAAAGGCTATGAGAGGAGTTGTAACTTCAAAGGACAGAAAAAAAGTTTATGCAAATTTTCTAAAGCAAATGCCTTAAGAAAAATCAAGAGCTGAGATTCCAGAAGGGAATTTTATTTTCCTCAAGCTGAGGGAAACTTGGTAACAAAAGACAGCAGAAGATTATTTCATATAAAGAGCTCTGGAAACTAACAACCCAGATGATCCCATCTTGTTGACAAAATCAGTAGAGACAATCCTCACATCCTGATTTGGGCCAAAGTCATTATTAGAACCAGAGAAAGGATTGACTGGAGGTGTGTAGGTGTGTAGGTGGAAGTGTTTGCTGATCCAAAGGTGAGACCACCTGCTACGACAGAGGATTTGGCCAAGAACCAACTCCACTGTTCCCTAGAGGCCTTGTGTCTAGGCAGTCAGAGGACACATTCCAGGAGGAGTAATGGATGGAGCAGTACAAGAATGGAGAAATGTATTTTGTTCCCTCTGTCATTCACTCTCTGCCCCCAATTCCCTGTTTAAAGCAGAACCTGGTGAGCTAGAAGGTGAGCGAGAATCTTTTTGCAAGAGGGTCTATTATTAGTCCTAAGAAACTTATACAGCAAGAAAACAGAGAAGCCACATCTTGAGAGGTCAATCAGGAGTCTTTATTGCAAAGCTGGCAAATGTAGGCCGACTCCTGTCACAAAGGCCTGCAGCCCCCTGAGTGCACTTCACACATTAGAAAACTGAGCCATGAGAGCCGGAGAGGACTGAAATGGCAGAAAAACAATACCAACAAACCAGATCAACTCCAATAGAGAGCTGAAGTGGGAAGCCTTGTTGAACAGGGAAGAGCCAGGAGACAGGCCAGGAGCAGACAGGAGAAAAGTGGCATGGAGTCCCTACTCTGCGCTGGTCCAGGCCTAATAGTGGCAGGGGCACAGGGGATGATCAGAGGAAACTCAAGTGTCTTGAAAGTTGAAAGCGTTGACAGGCCCAATAACCTATTGTCCAAGTCCCCACCCTTGCCTCAAGGAATTCAGGCATGCCCACCATCCAGGAGGTGAAACTTCCTCTTCCCTCTCCGTTAAACCCATTTCCCTAGCCACCACATGGTCAATATGGCACCGGCCAGATCCAACATCCTTACTTCAAAACATAGGGCTCTCCTACTCAGCTCTTACTACAGCTCTCCCCAATTTGCTTTGTCTCCACTCTAAAACCAACAAGGACTGTCTGTAGCTGAATGCCCTGAATTCTTCCCATGTGAGACCAAAGCCAGTAAGCCATGATCAGGAGACAAAAATGTTAAGAAGGAATTTTTATTTACAAATAATAAAGAGCTGCACAGGAGATAATATTCAAATCCATGCTGCCCCAAAGAAAGAATCTATTTAAAGACATAGATGTGGAGGTAATGATGTTGATAAACTGACATAATCTGGTGTAAATATTCAAGTATGAATATTAAATGTACTCAGAAGACTCCACAGAATACTTGCATAGCTTTCAAGTAAACTCTACTCAAGTAAGGTGTTTATTTGAAGGCAAAAGCTTTCATGTGAATCTGGTGAAGCAAGAAAAAGTGCAGACAAGCCCTGGGTTCCAAAAGTTATTCATATACAAGCAACCATGCTCCTTACTTGTCCTGTGCTTTAACTCCAGAATAAACCACCAGGATCTATGCAATAACCCCCTGAAAAAGCTGTGGTATACATTAACTGAGGAGCAAGGCTCAGGAGGAATGTGTGTTCCCCTGTGATTATTTGGTCAAGTCAGATTTACCATGAATAAGCATTCTTGCTCTTGAGGTTCCCAGGGGAGTTTGAAATGTACACTTTTCACTATGAAAAGTACCATTAATCTGGTCATGATTCCAAAGCTAAATACCCAGAGTTAACCAAGAGTTAAACTTAAGCATAGAGCTTTCTAAGGGAACCTGTAAATTTATTGTGTATGAATGATATTGCATATGGATTTGGCCAATGGTTACATAAACACTTAGGTTTTTTCAACAAAACGTTTGCTTTATTTTCTTTAGGTAGTTGTACAAATAAGTTGCCATTCAACAGAGGAATGAATACAGTATCTCTTGATCAATGCCAGCCCTTTTAATATTCTCATCCACCTCTCCTGCCCCACCATTTCCCTCACTTAAAACCACCACCTTCCTCTTCTCCTTCTCCTTTCTCCTCCTCCTCCTCCTCTTCCTCCTCCTCCTCCTCCTCCTCCTCCTCCTCCTCCTTCTTCCTCTTCTTCTTCTTCTTCTTCTTCTTCTTCTTCTTCTTCTTCTTCTTCTTCTTCTTCTTCTTCTTCCTCTTCTTCCTCTTCTTCTTTTATCTTTTTGCCAGTCCTGGGGTGTGAACTCAGGGCTTGAGCATTGTCCTTGGGCTTTTTTGCTCAATTCTAGAGATCTACCACTTGAGCAATAGCATGACTTCCTGCTTTTTCTATTTATGTGGTACTGAGGAATCAAGCCTAGGTCTTTGTGCATGGTAGGCAAGCACTCTACCACTAGGCCAAAAGATCTTACTGGTCCCAACAGCCATAAAATCATAGAGTAGCCAAAATAAGTAGCAAAGTAACAACATAGTAGAATAAAACACAACATAACCCAAAAATTCCCACTTGTTTCATTACAATGGATAAATGAGAATACTGTGTTTAAAATAAAGGAGGCAACAGACAGTTTACACCTTACTTCCCATTACTTCCTGTTGAAATGTAGGTCATGCTGATAGCAAGCTAAAATACAGGTCACACTGACAGACAGCCAAATGAACAATGAAAAGTACAAAAGAAATGTAAAACGCAAGACAAGATCACAAGGTCTGTGACAAAGCACTGCAGTTAAACTTTCCATAGTCAAAGAGAATTTTGAAGCACTACACTCATCCAAGGAGTAATACTAAACTTCACTCAACAGTTTTTTTTAATGTTTTTTTTATTGTAATTAATAGAAGGTTTATATTATATTTGCCAGATAGAAGGTGCATTACTTCACAAACACTGATACCCCTTCTCATGTTTTTGTCCCCATTTCCCTCCCCCACTCATCTTGCTTTTTCCCCTTCCCTATTCTATTTCAAATAAACAAATAAACATATATACAATATACCAGATAACAAGGTAAGATACTGTAACAATATGAGAATAACCAAAGAACAACAAAAGGGATGAGAAATAACATAGTACATTAAGAACAACAATCACACATTATATGGCTCTTGTCTCAATATCCTGGAGGTCCTTTCATTTAGCCTCATCCTGTATGGTCTTATGTATGTAGACTTTGAGCTATTGTAATCCTCTGCTAGGAGGGTCCAAGGTTTGTTCTAATTGTTACAAATGAGGGAAACCATTGAGCCTATGTTCCTTTCAGTCTGGCTTACTTCACTTAATATGATTTTTTCTAAGTCTTTCTAATTCCTTACAAATGGGGCAGTGTCATTCTTTCTGACAGCAACATAGAATTCCATTGTGTATAAATACCACATCTTGTTGATCCAATCATCAACTGAGGGGCATCTGGGTTGGTTCCATATCTTTGCTATGATAAATAGTGCTGCAATGAACATTGTTGTGCTAGTAGGTTTAGTATGTCCTTGTTTCTGGACAACTGGGTAAATGCCAAGTAGTGGAATTGCTAGGTCATAGGGGAGCTCTATATTTAGTCTTTTGAGGAACTGCCATACTGCTTTCCACAGTGGTTGAACGAGTTTACACTCCCACCAACAGTGTAGTAGTGATCCCTCCTGGCCACCTCGCCAGCATCTGTTGTTATTAGTTTTCTTGATCCTGGCCATTCTAACTGGAGTGAGGTGGAATCTCAGAGTTGTTTTGATTTGCATTTCTTTTATGGCCAGAGATGCCAAGCATTTCTTCATATGTCTATAGGCCATTCTTATTTCTTCTTCAGGAAGACTCTCTTTAAGTCTTTGGCCCATTTTTTAATGGAATGGTTCTTTGGAGAATTGTTTTGGAGAGATTCAATGCAAAGGTCTTATGACCGACTTTATATTTTGTATGGCTTCTACTTTTAGGAAGAGTAATCTGCCTCCTTTTGCTTATATATTTTTATTTGTCAAACATACTGACAGTTGATAGAGAATCATGCTGGAAAAGAAACATCTGATCAGGGGCTTTCTGCAAACATTAAATAATGCTACAGAAAGCAATTTACATCACGTTAAATATGTCACCGGGATGAGGTTATGATATTAACGCAATTTACCAACTGGGAATGGAGTAGAGAAAGAAAAAAAATTGTGATATTTAGTGAATTTATTTTGGAGAAAATTACAGGCATCTGTAAAATAAACTGTTTTAAAAGACTTAATTTCTCAATCTCACAGTTTGTTTACTTATTTGAGTAATCTATGAAAAATTATTTATACTCAATTATGAAGTATCATTATAAAATTATGTTTTACCATAGGAACAAAATTAATAGAAGTTTAGAAGGAAAAATAAAGGATACTAATTTATTTGGAAGACACTGAAGAGAATGGAACTAGTAAATAAAATAATTTAATCTTGCAAATTTGGAAAATTCCAATTAAACTGAAATGGTCTAGAAGACAATATGTTGGAAATGAACTTTACAACTTGGGAGAGGGTGGTGGAGGGAAAGTGGGAGAAAAACATGGGAAGGGGTAACAGTGCTCAAGAAGTGATATTCTCACTACTTTAAGAATGCAACTGTAAACCCTCTATACATCACCCTGATAATAAAATTATAAAAAAAGAAAAAAGTTCAAAACAACTAAATGAATTTTACTTATTTTTTAATTTTAAATTTTTATTTTAACATATAGAGGGGTTACAGTTATATTCACCAGATAGAAGGTACATTACTTCTCATACAGTGATATCCCTTCTCATGCTTTTGTCCCCAATTTCCCTCCCCCCTTCATTTTTCCCCCTTCTATTTCAAATAAACAACTAAACACACACACACACACACACACACACACACACACACACACACACACATATATATATATATATATATAAGGCAACAAAGTTAGATACTGTAACAATATGAGATTAACCAAAGGGCAACACAAGAGAAGAAAGAAAAAAAATCCCACAGTACATTAAGAACAACAGTCACTCATAATTAAGCTCTTGTTTCCCTGTCTTGGAGGTCCATTAATTTAGCCTCATCCTATATGACCTATGTATCTAGGTTTTGAGTTATTGTAATCCTTTGCTAGGAAAGTCCTATGTTTGTACTAATTATTACAAATGAGGGAAACTATTGAGCCTATGTTCCTTTGGGTCTGGCTTACTTCACTTAATATTCAAATAAATAAATTTTAAAGTATAAAAAAGAATAATTAGGATAATTTTATGGTACTGAACATCAAATCCTACATGCTAAGTAACAACATTTGAACTATATCCTACATTTGAACCAAACAAAATGTTGTAGAAAATCTCAGAATATGTTCTGAAATATAGCCCAGAAATATATATCTTTTTCAGATAATTCTTTGTTCAGCTATCTTGGCCTGATCATGTATTTGAAAAACTAAAGCCTATACAACAATGTTACTCAGAAGACAATATGTTGGAAATGATCTTTACAACTTGCGGAGGAGGGAGGACTAGAAGGAGGGAAAGTGAGAGAAAAACATGGGAGGGGTAACAATGTTCAACAAGAAATGTACTCATCACCTTACATATGAATTTGTAACGTCTATATATATCACCCTGACCAATAAAATTAATTTTTTTCTAAAAATTCACAAACTTCAGCTCTAAAAAGAAAAACAAAAAGAAAAAACTAAGGTCCTTAGCAGCAAACAGACTTGCCATTGCATCACATGTTTATTTAGGTTCATTTACAGTTGTCTTCTTGCAAATCAATTATGAAAAGGACAGTCCAATAAAAGGTCACTGCTGTTCCAAAAGGCTCAACTAGTATGGAAACACTTTGTCTACTAAAAGATCTAGACTTGTGTTTGCCATAGGTTTATTCTTCCATGTATCATAATGAAGGTTTTGGTTCTCTTCATGCTCATGGGCATATCCAGCCTCATGCATCCAGTTGTAAGTCCAATTCATTTTCTAAACAAACTTACATTACCCAAAAGAAAGCACCAGAGATTCAATTATCATTTACATTATAGAATACATAAATAAACGTGTTTGACTTGAGGTTTGAAGGTTGGAATCAGCAGAAAACATACTAAACTAGCAGAATGTCAAATGTAACAAGGAAGATTGATGGAGGTATGATCTAAAAAGTGAATTGCAGGTCGATTAGATAGCATATGATTTTTTTAAAGGAAGATTCTTTGGAACAGAGTTACAGCTATTTGTCTTATTATTATTTGTGTCTTCAGACCATCAAGTAATTGGAATAATACGTACAGCAGATAAAGCCTGGTTTTTACCAGAAAATATCCATTGATCTTTCATTTATAGCAAGTAGAAAAATTATTTTATACCTAAGATACTTTGAATCATCTATCCAAGAAGTATTTTTCATTCATAAGTCAAGAGTCTATTATCTTGACCTTTGCAATGCATTCAGGTTGAAATCTAAACACAATAGCAGCGTGATACATAGTAGAATGTGCTCAAATCTATCTAATTTTCTTACTCCATACTGTACAAAAACAATTGTCTTACTTCTATATGATACTTAATGATGATTACTTCTAAGAAAACTGTTTTTTTTTTTCAAAAGATTTTAAAGTCTTTGTTTCCTAAGCATCTCAGGATGTCATGGAATCTTCAAGTCAAGGATTTTATGTCTTAAACGGAAAGCTGAGGAGACTATATGAAATTAGACAATGACAGGATACAGTTTGGGCATTCAAGTTGAGGCATGCAGTGTCTGATACAACACCTCCAGAGTCACCTTGAACTCATGGTCATCTGGATATCTTTGACACAGGACTGCTGGGAATACATGTGAATAGCACTACCCAGGTCATTAAAAAAGAATTGGGTTTCTTGCTTATTTGTTAAATATGTAGATATGGAGACAATTTTTAATACTTTCCAATAAATTTGACAATTAGGTCTTGTGAAATTTTAAACATTTCCTTTTTCTATTAGGAAAGGAGAAGGGAAAATGTGATCTGACATTATTTGAAGGAGGGTTACAGGTAATAAAAGAACTTACTACACATAACAGAAGTATCATTATTGCTTGTTCCATAGGCAACTGTAATTTGAATCCTTGCATCTCAATAGGAAGAACCCCCAGATATAATCATTCAGCCATAACCAGTAATTGTATTTGTCAGTTATTTAAAGATTTTCTTTCTTTTCTGACTCAAAAATTTTTATTTTTAATGTTTATTTTTATTGTCTTGGAATAGTGTATAAGGGGCTTCACTTCATCTTGTCAATTTATATATACAATGCATCTTGATAAATGTCACAGGAAATACTAAAAATGAATAATGGACTACTATCTTTTTCCATTGGATTTATTTTTATTTTTTACTTATTTTCCACCTTCAGTTCCCTTTTAAATTACTTCTAAAATGAGCTTAATAGACAAGTATATACTATAATTAGCTATTCTTAGAGATAAATTATATTTAAGGACTACACCTCAAAATAGCCAAGTAATAACTGAATCTTGAAAGGCACTGGAGATTATTCATACTTGAATATCAGCTATAATAAAGAGCAGGATAGATCCTTATAAGGCATCTCATGGGTAGAATCCAGAGAGTAAAGTTCAGAGCCAACACAGGTCCAGTGTGAGATTTAGGTAACATAGAAAATGTGTTGTACAGAAGCATTGAAGGCATCATGCCAGTATTTCTCAGAGTTAACAACTCGGAGAAGTCAAGCCAACAACTTGACTCTGGATTCAAGTTTAGGAAGTGATGAATTGAAACTGAGATTATGGAATGGCTTTCTACAGTCAGCATAAAAATTTGCAAGTTGGATAAAAGCACAAATAAGGAAAGAAGTCCTGAGTTTCTCTAGCTCTATATCCCTAGAATGTATTTGGGGTCAAGTTTTTGTTAAACTTTAAAAGAAGCTTGCATTGGAGACTTTCCCTAGAAAATAAATGATTCACCAGCATTGCCAACCACACCCCAAGACAACACAATGGGATACTAAAGGCAAAGAAATGAGAAAAGACAGACAGACAGACAGACAGACAGACAGACAGACAGACAGACAGGCAGACAGACAGACAGGCAGGCAGACAGACAGAGACAAAGAGAGAGATAGACAGAAAGACAGAGAGAGGATGAGAGAGAGAGAGACAGAGAGAGAAAGAAAGAGATAGACAGAGACAGAGATGGCTGGGTACCATGGGGTTCAGTGATTACTAGCTTTTGAACCCAGCAGTGCTCCTGTAAGCGAGTTTATTTATTAGGTGGTTTCCTTGGATACATGCTGAAAATAAGGCATACATACAGTTATTACAATCAAAGGGAAAAACAGTTTGTGTGAATGACTGGCTCCCTCATTGTTTTAAGAGTTAAGACCGCAAACTCAGCATAAATTAAACGTATTCTACTTTATCTAGTTTTCAAGGTCCTGCGCTCAGCCCTTCTAGCACTAAAGAAGGAGGCAGCATTCCAGATTCTTAGTCCTTTCCGGAGCTAACAGTTTTAACCTTTCCATGGCCAGTTCTCAGCCCTCGAGTATTGTTGAGGAGGCATTCCATCCTCTCAAATCTTTTCCAGATCTCACAGTTCAGCTTCAGAGTTTCCTACACACCAGAACACCTCCCTGGAATGATGACGTGACTTGGAAAACAGGGCCTTGACATTTGCCAGAAAATCTAGTGTCTAATGTATCATGAGAATGCAAGTAAATTTCAGGAAGCACATTTAAGATCAGGAAATCATGACTTTACATACATGCAC
Organism: Megascapheus bottae; assembly: GCF_031878675.1. NCBI lineage: Eukaryota > Metazoa > Chordata > Mammalia > Rodentia > Geomyidae > Megascapheus > Megascapheus bottae. The sequence continues at coordinate 51,659,025 of NC_143510.1, read as the reverse complement.
ACACACACAAATGTCTGTTTAATACATATGCTGTATGCAAGCATATGGAAAGATCACTAGATAGACAAATCTACAAACCTTTATCTGTAAATATACATACATCTATATACATGAACACACAGATAGAACAATTATATTAGTATGTGTTGCATGTGTTTACACAAGTATGTGTGTGTACATATAAAACATATGCATTATTTATATGTTGTATATATTATCCTGGTGAACATTGTAGGGAGGAAAGTGTAGATTTACACATTTATGTGGAAGTACTTAACTCAGAGTTTCAACATTCATTTAAGATTTCACTTGTGATTTGACCCCTCTTTATCATTTTTCTGCTTGGTATTAACATTTTATAACCCTTCACCTCCTAATTTCTACCTTTGTACATACATGTACATTAAAGGATCTGGTTATCGCCCTTGCTGGCCTAAAAATCACTCTGTAGTTCAGGTTGGCCTTGAACAGATGTATGCTCAAGCCTACATTTAACACGATAAATTTATTTGCTGAAAGAAAGGATAAGGATGCCACTGATAAATTATACATGTATAACTCACAACAAAACACAGTTTTATGAAGCTTCAACCCATTGACTTCTTTCAGTTACCAACTTTTGGTTTAGGTTCTATGCTAGATGTACTATGAGATACATGTCTATCTAAGTGACCAGACTCAGAAGTCATGCATCTCTACCTCTTCATCTACTTCTTCCTTTCTCTAAATTCCTTCCAGTATTCTTACAGAGGTAAAAGAAATTATTCTCCTCTCCCCTTGCATCATGTAATCCAACTCTCTGGAATAAACTCAAATAGATAAAAATAAAAGATGATCATACAGAAATTTATTATCCTGGACATGGGCAACTCATGAAGGAAAATGAATACCCTAATACTGTGAATATCCTAAAATTTCATTTATCTTCTTTGTAAGGAAGAAGGCAGGTGGAAAGCCAGTAAAAGGTGCTTTTCTATGGAGATGAGAGTAGGGACCACTACTCAGTGATTCCAAGCTCTTTTCATTATCAGAAAAGAATTCAGAGATAAAATAGAGTTATAAATTGGGAGGAAGTTTAAAAGAGAGCATCCTCACATTCAAGAGAGGCATTCAAGCATTTCCAATGTGAGTCACGCCTACAAGGATTTGTGCAGCTTGTGTTTTGGGACAATCTCAAGGGAAGGGATAAAATTTAAGTGTTGGTGTGGTAGAATGATGGAGAATTCCCGGAATGGAGGGAATAAGTAGTGAGAAAGTGAACACCACACCCATTTTTCCCCTGCCACGGAGTTTTTGTCTGTTTCTTGGCAACAGATACATGATGTGATGGCCAGTTTTGCAAGGCTAATGATATGAGGTTTTTCCTATGATGAAGCCAAGAAATATACAGTCCTGGTTAAACTTATTGGGCTCCCACCAGTTCTGACAAAATCTTTTCCACTGTTGTCCCAGTGTTGCCATGAAGCACTGGTTGGACATGTATAGCTTTTCATCAGTGTTTTAGTCCCTTGGCAAGGGGTGTGTGTGTGTGTGTCTCCCTGTGAGAACACTTACAATCACTAGAGTGTGCCCCCGCCCTATTGTTTGTCTGCTTTTTGTCTATTTGTCTGATTGCCTGTTTTTTTTTTCTGAATAAAGCTCTGCCACGATTTGTTACCATTGTGACTTATCCAGAAATTCTTATTCTGCTGTCAAAATCAAGGACCTTAAGTGAATAGTTCCTACATTTAAAGGGAAACTTCACCAAACGTCACCTGCTTCTGGTGAATATATATGAATATATGCACATATACATATATACATATATGTATGTATATACACATACACACATTATATGTACACATATATTTAATATATATTATTTCTAAATATATATAAATATGTATTTGACAGTCTTGGGCTAGAGCTCAGGGCCTGAGCACTGTCCTTGGACTTTCTCAAGGCTAGAGCTCTATCACTTGAGCCTCAGCACCATTTCTGGCTTTTTTTTTCTATGTATGTGGTACTGAAGAATCAAACCTGGGTCTTTATGCATGCTAGGCAAGCACTCTACCACTAGGCTAAACTCCCAGTCCTTTATAAATATATTTCATGTGTATTTATTTATACATGTATATATATATATATACATGTAGTTTATGCCATCTGATTGAACCACTGCCACCTGTGCCATTCCTGGCCTCTGAATAGCTATAAAATTCCTGAGTTATAGAAGCCACAGTGGAGGTTTTTGAGTTCTACCTGTCAGTTGCTGAAATAAATTAGTATAGGTAAAAACCATAAGTAAAAATAAACCTTCTTATGGTTTCCAAGAGTGTTTGTACATTTCATTTAGATTCATGACTTTCATCCTTTGATTCTTACGATAAAGATTTCATTTCAAAGATATCCTATTTAATTATGTTCCAGGCAACAATTTCTCTCCCAGGCTTTTCTCCCCATGTGACTTGGAGCTTCATCTCCTTTTACAAATTGGAGAAATCCCAGACCCATCTCCCTTATTCATAAACTACTTCTTCATATAACATTGTCTCCTTCATTACTTTTCCATGGAAATCTTTGGGATAGAGCAGCAAGGTCAAGAGTGCAGCATTTCCAGGCCAGGCTATGCCTTCATCAATCTGGGATTTCCCTCCTAGACCTGTGCAGAAGCTCATCTGGCCTCAGGCAAATGGAGTCCAATAATTCTAAAGAGTTAAATATGACCTCATTTAAGAGATGATTGGATAAAAATAAAAAATCTAAGAGTAATAAGAGAAAGAGCATTTATAAATTGCTGTGTTCATGGATTCATTTTGTTGATTTCCTAATAGTAGCAAATATTACTATATGTCACTGAAAAATAGTAATGAGCAAAGCATAGCAACATTCTTTATATACTTTTTTTTGCCAGTCCTGGGCTTGAGCTCAGGGCCTGAGCACTGTCCTTGGACTTTCTCAAAGCTAGAGCTCTACCACTTGAGCCTCAGCACCACTTCCGGCTTTTTTTCTATGTATGTGGTACCGAGGAATCAAACCCGGGTCTTCATGCATGCTAGGCAAGAACTTTAACCACTAGGCCAAACTCCCAGCCCCTTTATATACTTTTTTATTAAATAATTTATTAACATTGATTTTTACATCATATTTCAAATGACATATTTAACAAACAAGTATTCAAAAAGGGAATCTCTATATATAATCACTGGCACTTAGATTTTAGAACATAATCAAAATTAGGCTGAGGGTTTGCATGTCATAGATACATATTAATCTATGTAATAAAACATTATATCTATAGAGTCATAGATTTTTATGTCTATGTAGTTGTGTTTATATTTCCAATACCATTAAAATAGTTTATTAAAGCCAGGTGCCAATATTTCATATCTGTAATCCTACCTAGAATGGCCATTATCAAGAACTCTAATAACAACAGATTCTGGTGGGGATGTGGCCAGGAGAGATCCCTACTATGCTATTGGTGGGAGTGTAAACTTCTTCAGCCACTCGGGAAAGCAGTATGGTGATTCCTCAAAAGACTAAACATAGAGCTCCCCTATGACCCAGCAATCCCATTCCTTTGCATTTACCCAAATGTCCAGAAACAAGGTCATATGTGATTCATAAGAACAGTGCTGAGATCCCTCTGCATAAAACCAATTGAGTTTCTTCCTGTGTCCAGAATGAAGGAAGTGCAGCTTTGAACAATGCATACGCTGACTTATAAAGGCTGATTTCTGGAAATTGCTGCTCTTTACTAAATATTTGCTGGGGAAAGATATGGGACTGAGCATGTTAGAAGATTATAAAAGCCTCTGGCTTCCTCCTGGTACCACAGTTTTCTGATATGTGATTCCCAATCTTCAATTCAAAACCACGAAGTTCATGGTACTCTGGGCATTTCTGAGAATTTCTACCATCCTGCTTTCTGACTTAAGGAAGAGTGAAGAACTGTAAAGCAATCTGCTCTTTATTATTCTCTGCTCTATTAGAAATGGTGCTGTGAGGGAAGGGGAGGCATTTTTCACTATATTGAACTTTTGTACTGAATTTTTTTGTAATACGCAATCAAGATGGCAATTTTTTTAATAAAAAGAGAAGAAAAATTTTGTAAGAAGGCAATATTAACCTAATCATCATGTAAGCACTCTGGATGAAGGATTCCACAAACCTTTGTTTTACGATCACTTCTCTTAGATTCTTAATTCGTGAAAAGAATGGGAGTGGGTGGGGGGAGGGGGAGGGTTTCGCTATTAAAATGCATTAGTTGTGTTTTTTAAGATAGCATAACATGCTTAAATTTCTTATGTGACAAATAAAAAGATGTTTTAATATGAAAAAAAAGAACTGTAAAGAAGGGAGAGGACAAGGGAAGGGAAGACATTAATCAAGATTCATTGTACTGATAATCTGACTTCTGGAAGTGAAAACCCCTTCATGCAACTATTTAATAATAATAAATAAATTTTCTTTACCTGTTTTCTCCTACAATTAAAATGAAAGCTTTGTATCACACTAACAATCTCACGAAATACTACCATCATAGAAGATCATCTGTTTGCTACAGTAAAACAAATAAAAACAACTCACTAAGTTAAAGCCCTACAACTCGGAGAAAAACAACAAATCAGAAAATAGCAAAAGCAAATCAATATCACGCACAAAACAACAAAGCCAAAACTTATTTTCTCTACTACCAATGTGACTGCTGCTTCATCCTCTACTTGGTAGTGTAGAATTGTAACTCTGCTCCTTGCCTGCACTCTGCCCTTCCTTCCCTCTACCCTCCTCTGCTTACTCCTAAAGTTTACTTAGTCACAAATATTTATTTTTTTCATATACTCACCAAGCAACATAGACTTCCTACATTAAGTCTTTTCTAAAAGCTTCTCATTAAGAAAACCTTTGGAAGTCTTTATTATATGTGTCCTTCTTTAATGAGAAGAGAAAGTTCAAACTTTTATAATACCCACTGTCTTGTTGGCAAGAGGGCTGAAGATATGATCTCACAAGGGACTATTGTTATGATATATAAATATGAAAAAGTACTTTATCTGGGATTTGGCCACATTACATAATGTACAAATCAACTTTTGGTAATTTTATGTAGAGAAGAGAATTGTCTAGTTCAGTTTTTTCCTCTGAGAGTGGGAAAAGTTTGTGGCTCTGGATTTGCTGATGGAAGGTGAAAGTGATTCATTATTGTACATTGCTGCTATTTGTATTTTCATTCTACATCTCTAATACTCAGCAAAGCAGACAAGTATATGCTCTTAAGCAACATGCCTGCATAACTTGACTTAACCACTGTATAAGAATCCCTTACAATGTTTTATCCAAGTTTAATAATTGGTTGTATATGTACTATGAGATTGGGATTTTTCTAAGATGGGTCACCTAGTAAAATAGTTCTTAAAAGAAACTCTGACTAGTTAAAAGTAACAAGCATTGAAAGATGCAAAATACAATTTTCTCAAAATATCTATGATCCTCAGTGATTGGATAGGTATCAGCCTTGTCTGGAGACATTTGGCTAGGGAGAGGTAATGGATAGAGACAACATGACTGTTGAAGCATTCAGGCAATTGATTAGTAAGATTAACTCTAAGCAGTTCTCCCTGCCCTTTAGGCCCTAGTGTTAGGTCTGGCAAATGAATTGAACATATATATTGACTTCCCTTTGAGTTTACTCCAATGGAAAGAACTTGCACATATGTTGATGCAGTCATTGCTCCATCAAAGTACTGCAGTGACCCCTGGAAAAAATAGTGTGCAAGAATTCAGTTTCCTTGCGTTAGACTGCATCACAGGTAATTACATTCACACAAGGACTTTCAAGATCCAGACTACTATATCAAGTGTGTCGAGGATTTTGTTTTTTTTAAGACATAATGTCACTTTGGTTCAACTGATCTAAAATTACTTCACCATTTTCTTCCTCCAATTTTATTGTTCGTGTATCTCCCACATATTAGTGCTTAGGGGACATCCTCATACATGACACATCACCTGCTGCCTTCCTTTCCCTTCTTCATTTAATCACTTTTCAATGCACTGATTTACTTAAAGTTCAGATGGCATAAAGTGTGTTGTACTTGGCTTCTAAGGCATTGTTCCAATACTTTTCATTGTGCAAACCCCCTCTATACCTGCTAAACCAATGACACAGTAGGCTCATTAATTCATAAATATCCATTGATTTAATATCATTTTGCTCTTGAACTTTTTATGCAAAAGATGTAAATCTAGTGAGAGCAGACTTACTTCTTTATATCAGAGTTTATCTCACTTACTATGAATTCATCTGACCTCACCACAGGTAGAGGAGCAGGGGGCCTCTAATATGAAGAATGTACACCCTGACTGACTCAGGACACGGGCCTTGGAACTGGCTGCTCTGCTCTGCTTTCCAAAGAGATGTAGGCTGTTTAAGTATGTACGTATATGCTGTAAGTTTGTCACTTGTAAAAATCTAAACAGGGCACATCAGGTACCAGTTTGTGTGGTATGGGCTTCTTCAATTTGCCAGAAGTGCTGGCAAGCACTGCATGATGCAAGTTCTGCTTTTCATGAGGAAGAGGAAACCTGGAAAAGAAGTTGCTGAAAAGTATTTAAAATGGAAAACAGTTGAATTAAAACATGTTAAGAATCTGGCAGGCATTTGAACTTCCACTGTTTACAAATGGCAATCCATTGTGCTGTTTGTTTGTTTGGTTCCTCTCTTCCCCAAGCTTCCTGCCATTAAGCAAGCCAAATTTGGGCTTGGCAGCCCCTTGTGTACTCCGTGGATTACGTGTCCTGATGGAGAGCCCTGGGTCAGTACCTTGCTATCCTCTGAAGCCACCTTCACAGGGTTGCTTGGTTTTCATTTTCTATCAAGAAGTTCTTTCAAATCTGGTTGTAGTGAGAATTTTTGCTTTACTGACAAAGCAAAAGTAAAGATTCTTACCTGAACAGAAGTTTGAGGGCCCTAGAAATAAATGTACGTACTGTTGGAAAGTTTGAACTCAGTGTCTATAATAAGAATAGGAAACAATTCCTGTTATGTGGTTCTCCAGCTGTTCCATTCTTGTCCTATGAGATGTGGACTTCATTTGCTATGTGTATTTCTTCTGTCTGTTACATCTTTCTTCTGTGCTAACATTAACACCCTATTCAAGGTTTTTTGCCCAGTGAATGTGTTTAAGAAAATAATCAAAGGCATAACTTAAGGAAAGCAACAATAAACATGTATTAGATTTCTGAGGATCGGGTTCAAAGCCAGTCCAAGCACTAAAATCCATGAAACTCTTATCTTCAATTAACCACTACAAAACCGGAAGTGGCACTGTGGCTCAAGGAGTAGGGTGGTAGCATTGAGCTGAAGAGCTCAGGGAAAGAGCCCAGGCCCAGAGATCAAGCCCCATGCCTGACAATAAATAAAGGACCTCATGTGTACAATACTGTTCCCTTGTAACAAATCAGAAGCAGCAGTTGTGTTAGTTGTAGCTGTGATTATGGAGATTGCAGGCATAGACACATCTAAAGGAGCAGTTGAAAGACAGGGAGAAATGTATCTAATAACACATGTTCTCTCCCTCCTCTCTCTTTCTCTCTGAATGAAATGTGTTGACATAGGATTAGACCTATATCTTTCCTTCCTATTTCATTATTGCAATCCTGTGGGCAATGTAGAAACATCTGCACTCTACTTACAAACTTTTTCCAATCTTTATCCCTCTACTCATATTCTTGCTGGGACACAAAGGATTTGGGGGTGTCCCTCTGAGTCCATTGGCACTCACAGAGAAGAAATTCAGACATGCAGAAGATCAGATCCATCTGATTTCCTATTCACAGACAGAGCCATCCAGAAAAATATAAGGGTCTCCCACTGTCCCAAGCAATCAGGGAAGCAAACATTGTTTTGAGCGTTAAACATGTGTAACACTTCTAACAGAAAATCTTAGACTTATCTTTACCAGTCAAAGTTTCCTGTCCTACACTTTGGTGCTACAGGTGTTGAATTTCTTCAATAAACAGCACCTCTAGGCGTTATGGTCTCTTGTTTCCAGTATATAGCCATTGCTCTGGTTTAAATATGAATTATAAATTACAAATTGCAGATGACGTTGCCCCATTTGTAAGGAAATAGAAAGACTTGGAAAAAAAAGCATATTAAGTGAAGCAAGTCAGACCAAAGAAACATAGGCTTGGTGGTTTTCCTTAATAATTAGTATACATCTAGAATTCTCCTACTGGAGAATTCTAGCTCAAATTCTAGCTCAATTCTAGCTCAAAAGCTATATAACTTATGGCCATATAGGATGAGATTAAGTGAACTGAACTCCAGGATATGGAAACAAGAGGTTTATCTTAGTGATTGTTGTTCTTAATGTACTATGGGAAGTTTTTTTTTTTGTCTTTTTTCCCCTTATGTTTTATTTCATATTATTACTGTATCTGGCTTTGGTACTTGATATATTGTACCTATGCTTATTTGTTTATTTGAAATAGGGAAGGAGAGGGGAAAAATAAGATGACTGGGAGGGAAAGTGGGAGAAAAACATGGGAAGGGATATAATGTTTAAGAACTAATGTACCCATTACCTGATTAATGTAACTCTAACCTCTTTATATATCACCCCAACAATAAAATATATTAAAAAGAGAGAAACTAATGCTCTTCTCAAATATTCTTTATTTGAAAGATTAACTGAGATGAGGGAGATGCAAAGACAAAGATGATTTGTTGAATGGCATCAAATGGTGAGTTCTGTTCTATTCAAAAGGAATATCGTAAAAGCAGCAAACTTCTCCATATTTAGCCAATGGTATTTCTGATAAAAGCTTCCCATGAAAAGAAAATAAACAATAGTGTGAAGCTCCTGTGCAGGAATGGAGAAAGAGACTTCACTCTTTAGAATTTCTTAATTCAGACTAACAACTTTAAAATAACCTTTTATTCAAATGAAATTCAAAGAAATATGTTTTAAATTTTAAAATAATGGAGCATGATTTTTCATCTGATATATTTGGAAATGTATCTTCTGGTGGACAATGAGTAAACTGTGAGATTACAGAATTTACCAAGGGTCCAATTCCATAGGAATATGTCTTAGAGTTTGACATGACATGGTCTAACAGCTTCTTCCAAAATAGAGAGTGAGTGTTTTCCCACAGTGATTGTCCCACTGGGCAATGGAGACTAGTAAGATTCAATAAATGGCTACTAAATTGCAAATAGGAAAGAAATATCTTAAGTCCCCTGAACTTCAAATATTTGAATGGAATTCTGGACATTTTTATACTACACATATGCACAAGCTTATCATTATAACATACAATCTCCCCATCTTTATGAAGTTTGTTTTGTAGATAGTCTGTAAGCTATAACTTATATTGCATATGTAAATTTAATAACATATTAACCAACATGCATTTGGAATATAAAGTTTCACAATTAAAATTACCTGGTCATTGAAGAGAAAAAGGGAATGAAGCTAGAACATAAAATGTACCTGGATCCAGAAACTATCTCAAAATTTCACAAAATAACATTCAAGTCAGTTATCCTAAGAAGACTTCACTTCAAACTGTTTTCTATTTTGGAATATTTGCCACTAGAAACGGAATATTCACTTACAAAGAGAAACATGTCAACAGACAACGGTATGACTTTTGTTTAGGTTTTAAAAAACATTTTTATCAGTTTTTAGTAGTTGTACAAAGGAATTTTTTAAATTTACTGGAGGAGTTTATTAGCAGTGCATCTTGATCAATCAATGTCACCCCTTTAATGTTCTCACCCATGCCTCCCAACCCATTCACTTCCAGAAATCTCATATTATGATGTACCTCAAATGCCTAGAAAAAAGGAGCAAGTCCACACCCCAAATCAAAAAATGTATAGCAAATAAGTAAATAATCACAATTAAATTATAATAAATGAGAAGCAAAAATCATAGAAAGAAACAAAACAAAATGATTCCTTTGAAAAAATTAATGAAACTGATAGAACCTTAGCAAATCTGACCAACAAATGAAAAGGTCATACAAAAATAATTAAAATTAGAGATGAAAATGGGAATACCACAAGAGAAACAGGCAAAGGAATATTTTTCCAACTTTTATGCCAGCAAATTGGAGAATCCAGAAAAATGGAACAATTACTAGAGAATATTGATATACCCAAATTAAACTATGAAGATTTAAACCAACTCAGTAGAGCCATGACAAGCAGTGAAATAAAAATGGTAACACAAGACCTCTCATCTCAGAAAAGCCCAGGACACAATCAATTGAAAGCCAAATTTCATAAAACCTTCAAACGAGAGATTACTCACTACTAACTCATCCTATGAAGCCAGAATAATGCAGTTTCCCAAACTAGACAAAATAGTGATAAAAGGACAAAGGGGTGAACCAATACAAAAGTTACACTCACAAGACAATACATTGGGAATGAACTTTACAGGTTGGGGGTGGGGAAGGGGATTAAGGGAAGGGAAATAAAATAAAACTGTTGAGGAGGAAAGAACGTTCTACAAGAAATGTCTTTACTACCTTACAGATGTAATTGTAACCCCTCTGTATATCACCCTGACAACAAAATTAAATAAAAAAGAGATCTATAAACCCATTTCTTTGATGAAAAATGGTGCAAAACTTGTCAATAAAATTCTAGCTGAGTTCAAAAGCTATCCAAAAAATAATATAGTATGATCAAATGTGATTCATTTTAGGGATACAAAACTGGTTCAATACACTAAAGTAAGTTAATGTAATTCAACACTTCAAAAAAACAAGGACAAAAACCACATGAACATCTCAACAGATGCAGCAAAAACATTTGACAAGATTCAATAACCCTTTATCATAAAAAGCTCTGGAGAAGCTTTTGTATTCTCAATACAATAAAGGCTGTATATGACAAACCTACAGCTAGAACTGTACTTAATGGTTTATGGTGAAAAGTTAAAACCATTTCCTCTAACATCAGGAATGAGACAAATATATCCTTCCTGTCCGCTCCACTTCAATGTAGTACAGAAATTCCCAGAAAGAGCAACAAGGCAAGAGAAAACATCAAGTAGATCCAAACAGGGAAAGGAAGTAAAAAACAAAATAAAAAAACTTTTTGCAAAAAGCATGATCATGAATTTACGGTATCTTGTAGATTCCTCCCTGAAGTGACTTGAGCTAATCTGAAACTTTGGCCTAGCATCAGGATATAAGATTTACCCACAAAAATCAGTAGCTTTTCTGAATAACAACAATGAGATGATTGAATTTGAAATCAGGAAAGCTACTCCATTTGTAATAACCTCAAAAAAAAAAAACCCATAGGAATTAACCAAAGATGTGAAAGACTTCTATGATAAAAACTGTAGAAATCTGAAAAAAAGAAATTAAAGCAGATTTAAGGAAGTGGAAAAATATCCAAGCTTCTGGATGCTAATGATTAACATCATGCAAATGACAATAATGTTCATAGCTATCTATAAATTTGTTGTAATACCCAAATCCCATCAACATTCTTTAAAGAAGCAATCCAAAATTTCATATGGAATGACAAAAGAGCTTGAATAGCAAAAACAATCCTTAGCAGGAATAACAGTATTGGAAAAATGGAAATACCAAACTTCATACTGTATCACAAAGTAGTGATAAAAACTGCCTTCATACTGGCATAGGAATAGGCCTTAGGACCAATGGAACAGAAAACAAAAAGACCCAGAAATGAACCCAAAGTCTTATACCTACTTAAAAGTTGATAAGGAAGCCAAAATCCCAGCATGGAAGAAAGACAACAAATAGTGCTGGCAGAATTGGCTACACACATGCAGAAAGATAAAGCTAAAATCTTATATATCACTGTACATCAGAATCAAATCCACATAGATCAAAGGCCAGACATGATGAAAATATTACAAGAAAGGTTAAAGGAAGCCATAGGTCTCCTTGGCATGGGTCAAAACTTCCTAAGCAAAGATTCAGAATCAAAACTGATCAAAGAAAACCTGGATAAATGGCACTCCACCAAACTGAAGAGCTTCTGCAGAGCAAAGGATATATCTAACAAGATAGAGAGCCCAGAGAATGGGAGAATGCCGGTGCCTGCCAGCAGCAAACCTGGATTCCTAAAATAGGGGGCAGGGACTGGAAAAAATAGAAGAGAGACAAACAGATGGGGTTCAGGAGGTCTGCAGCCCAGGTAAAGACTGCAGCCCCATTTATTTCCAACTCAAGGCTTATATTCTTTCTTGAAACCAGGGCACTGCCAGGTGTTACATCCAGATGGTAAATCAGGGAACTGTTGGGGGTTACATTCATATGGTAAATCTCAGATCAATTAAACAGAACAAGGCCAAAAAACAATAAGACAATAAAGCAATTATCTGATGCAAATCAAAGTACAGTTTGATTCCACTCTGGCTCCCAACAGGAGAAGACCTTTACTACTACACATCAGACAAGGTCCTCATATATTCAATATCCTTAGACAGTTCCTTTCATGTAGAGAAATCTCTAGTCCCTACAAGGATGTCAAAGTCTGTGCTTTATTTGACCAAAATAAAGCATTACCGTTAATCATGTAAAAGTCCACTTATTAACATAAATGCAGGAAGTACAAGATAAAAATCTAATGGCATTATGGATTGTCTGAAGAATGGAAAATGACCACAAATACAAAAAAATAACATTAGCGGTGTTTTTCACATTTATTTTTATTTGAAAGATGATAATATGGTTGAAGGTGTAGGACACACAGAACTAAACTAAGTAGTTGAAAGAAATCAAATGAGTGTATAATCTGATCCAGTCCAGAAAGTTAATATATAAAAAATGCAAACTTTTTGATTGTCATCCTAATATGTTCTCCAGGACACACTCATCAGTGAAAATTACTAAAAGTAAAAAAAATATTATCAAAAGAGTTTTACAAGAAAAGAATGGAGAATTTATATTCATTTTTTTAGTATCTGAATTAGTGACTTAACAGTTGTCAAGTATCACTAAATTCACTTGAAACCAAAGCAAGATGAAAAGTAAACCTGTAGATAGCACAAAATCTTCTGCTAAAATATGTAGAGGAACCTATAATCCTTCTGTACTTCACCTCTACAAGAACAATAAAAATGAAAGAAATAATGCAGAAGAACCAAAATGGGCTGGATTTCTTGAAGTTGGGAGGTCTAACTCTATACATTCATATATATACATGACTTACCTGTTAGGGTCCGTGATCAAAGGAATGAGTCTGACACAAAAGCGGAAGTTGGAAGTTAAGTTAAACAGGGTTTTATTCCGCGCCTAGCATTTAGAATCATACTGACCCATCAGGGCCGTCTCTAAGATGTGAGTGAGAGAGTGACCCCACCTAATCTCACAGGCTACCTTTATAGACCCCAGCCATATGGCTGGGCTGGCCATACACAGGTGGCCAATGGAATTCAACATAGTTGATTGATGGCTGGGGCAACCACTGACACCTTTGCTGTTTGAACTGACCTATCATCTCAGCGGGCTTCTGGCACACTGTTCTGACGACAAAGGAAGGGGAGGGACTTCCTTGGCAGGCCAAGGCGGGGTGGGGTGGGGAGGAATTCTGGTAACTCCACTTGGTTCAACTGCTCTTGTAATCTGAGCTGTTATCAGGGATTCTACAGCCCCCACCTTAGGTCAAGTCCTCTTTTGTCATAAAGATGGGAAATGCCTATAGGGGATGGATTTGGGGGAAGTCAAGAAAGGAGTCCCTTCATTACCCACAAAAATCAGTGTCTTTTCCGAATAACAACATTGAGAAGATTGAATTTGAAACATATATATGAAATATATATAGTTATTAGGACATTACTTATCCAGGTTATTATATGTCACCATAATTTAATTCAACCTATCCAATAGCTTTAGAAAATATTTGTTCCCTTAACTATGCTTTTTCTCATATGGTAAATTTGATTATGTTGCAAATAGAAAAAATGGAATTTTATCTTCCATGATTTCTCTACTTCCATCTGTTTATCTATTGATTTTCTAATCTTATCTTTTGGGGTACTAAGAGATATGTTATCATATTGCCATTTATAATATTAAACATTTTGAGGAAAACTGACATCTTAATTTTTTGTACAATAGATTGTTAGTTCTCTTAAATTCAAGTGAAATTATCCTTCATATCATCATTTCTACACTAAAATATGAATGCTTAGAAAGAAGTCATCTTAAACCTGTGACAATTAAAGGTTTATTACTACATATGATGATTGCATCTATTTCCTAGACTCCTTAGAATATACACATGGAAGCTGAATAACACGAACTGAGAAGATAAAAGGTTATAGCTTTATGATGGCAGAGAAGACTCAAGAGTGTGAAGATTGCTCCTGGAGCTGTTGTGTGTGTAGAAAGTGAAATCAGAGGGGATGTAAGGATAGGACATCAAATGGTGATCCACCCTTAAGCGCGAATTATTGAGGAAGCTTGGCCCGTCATTATTGCTAAGGGAACTTAATAGAGGAACAAGCCCTGATCATAAATGCTTACCCAGATAATATAACCCCGACACTGAAGATCCAGAACCAAAACCTATGTTCATTGGAACCAATAATATGTGTGAAATTGGCTGCTATTCCCAAGCCATGAAAATGGGAGATAACAATGTCATTGAATCAAAAGCATATGTGGGCCGGAATGCAATCCTGACAAGTGGCTGCATCATCGGGGCTTGTTGCAACCTCAACACTTTTGAGGTCATTCCTGAGAATACAGTAATCAATGGTACAGACTGCCTTTGCCTGGTACAGACTGAGCGACCACAGCCCCAGACACTACAGCTGGCAAATTACCACCATCTGAAAAAGACAATGAAAGGAAGCTCCATTCCAGTTAAGAACTAGGAACAGAGCTGGGTGTCATGACAATTTTCATCCTTGACTGCTGCCAATTTCTACGAGTAACACATACTGTATGATTGAGCTTGAGAGAAAAGTAATGCATTTTTCTATTAACTGTCCTTTATAATTTATAGAAAAGGTGTTATTTTCCTATATCCTTATGCCTGTTGTGATCATTACAGATCATTTACAGATTTACGGTTTTCTTTTTTATGTTATATAAAAATGTTAACCATCAAATTAGGCAAAAGTCTACTCATAAAGATAAGAAAGGGCATATTGTTATGTGTTTACAATCTAGCATTTACTAGATTAAACTGCAGGTGACAGGATTTTAGTGAGCATACTTCAGTCAGTTTGGCCATTTGCAGTAATCCTCCCACAGTAGCTGGTTTAGGTCTTATTATTTATTTTTATGATATATTAAAGCCGATGTGTTTACTTTTAAAAAGAAAAAGAAAGAGAAGAATGGCAATATAGGATCACCAGTTTCAGAGTTGTAAAATCCAACAGACAACCGTCCATAACCTGAAATAAAAGAAAATCAGATTACAAAAGAAATAATACTTTTTTGCGAATCCTGGGCTTGAGCTCAGGGCCTGAGCACTGTACTTGTACTTTCTCAAGGCTAGAGCTCTACCACTTGAGCCTCAGCACCACTTCTGGCTTTTTTCTATGTATTTAGCACCAAGGAATCAAACCCAGGTCTTCGTGCATGCTAGGCAAGCACCTTACCACCAGGCTAAACTATAATATAATAATATATTTAAAAAAAATAATATATTTTAAAGAGACCAGAGAAAGCTTTGCTGTGTTCACATTCAAAAGATAATAATCCTGTTGGTCAACATGAGAAGAAGCAGATACTTAGATAAGAAAACCTTTCACCAACTAATATGTAGTCGTTTTCTCTGGTTTCCTTCTCTTGCACATTACTAAAACTAGCAATGCATTTCACTGAATAGATTAGCACCAATGAAACATAACACTGAACTGAGTGACCTAAGCCTAGTTTTAACTTCACCTTATAAGGTCAGTTAACACATATATAGAACCATGTACTGAAGCAGAGGGCAAAAGTTACTAGTACTCTGTGCAAACAGATCCACCGAATAGGAATTATAATATAAAATATTCCCAAATTCTACACTGTGATAAGAATCTTACTGCCAGAAAAGCAGAACTGAGGAAATGTAAAAACCTCCCAAGCTCCTGGATTGGAAGAATTAACATTGTGGAAATGTCAGTCTTGCCAAGGGCTATCTACAGATTCAATGTATTACCGATCAACATTCCAATGTCATTCTTTTTTCATATATTTTTATTGTAATTAATAGAAGAGTTACATTATATTCACCAGATAGAAGGTGCATTACTTCACATACATTGATACCCTTTCTCATGTCATGGTCCCCATTTCCCGCCCCCCCTACAGTTCATGCTGTTTTTCCTCCTTCCCTATTCAATTTCAAATAGCCAATCAAGCATATATACAATATATCAGATAACAAGGGAAATACTGCAACAATATGAGATAACCAAGGGACAGCAAAAGAGATGAGAGACAACACAGTATATTAAGGACAACAATCAGTCATTGTATGGCTTTTGTTTCCTTATCCTGGAGGTCCTTTCATTTAGCTTCATACATCTGGCCTTATGTATCTAAGTTTAGTTCTATTTTAAATATCTTCTAGGAGAGCCCAAGGTTTATACTGATTATGACAAATGAGGGAAACCATTGAGCCTATGTTCCTTTCAGTCTGGCTTACTTCACTTAATATGATTTTTTCTGAGTCTTTCCATATCCTTGCAAATGGGGCAATGTTGTCCTTTCTGACAGCACCATAGAATTCCATAGTATATAAATACCACATCTTGTTGATCCACTCATCAACTGAGGGACATCTGGGTTGGTTCCATATTTTTGCTATGGTGAATAATGCTGCAATGAACATTGTTGTGCTAGTGGATTTAGTATGCCCTTGTTTTGGGACAATTGGGTAAATGCCAAGTAGTAGAATTGCTGGATTATAGGGGAGCTCTATGTTTAGTCTTTTGAGGAACCTCCATACTGCTTTCCATAGTGGTTGAACAAGTTTGCACTCCCACCAACAGTGTAGTATTGATCCCTCCTGGCCATATCACCAGCATCTGTTGTTATTAGATTTCTTGATCCTGGCCATTCTAACTGGAGTGAGGTGGGATCTTAGAGTTGTTTTGATTTGTATTTCTTTTATGACCAGAGATGTTAAGCATTTCTTCATGTGTCTATAGACCATTTTCGTTTCTTCTTCAGAGAAGACTCTCTTTAAGTCTTTGGCCCATCTTTTAATGGGATGGTTGTTTCTTTGGAGATTAGTTTTGAAGTGATTCAATTTTTTGAGCTGTTGATATATTTTAGATATGAGGCCTTTGTCCATTGTATGGTTAGTGAAGATCTTCTCCCATTCTGTAGGCTTCCTAATTAATTTACTAGCTATGTCCTTTGCTATACAGAAGCTCTGCAGTTTAATGCAGTCACACTTATCCAGACTTTCTCTGATTTGTTGTGATTTTTGGTCCTTATTAAGAAGTTTCGTCCTGTAGAAGGAGACCTAGTATATCTCCTATTCCTTCTTGTAAAGTTTTCAGTGTGTCTGCTTTTACCTCCAGGTCTTTGATCCATTTGGAATTAAGCCTAGTGCAGGGTGACAAAGAAGGATTTAAATTTAGTTTTCTGCAGTTACTTAACCAGTTCTGCCAGCACCACTTATTGAAGAGGCTGTCTTTCTTCCATTCTATTTTTTTGGCTCCCTTGTCAAAGATTAGGTGGCCATAGGTCTGTGGTTTAATATCTGGGTCCTCAGTTCTATTCCACTGGTCTTCAGGCCTGTTCTTATGCCAGTACCAAGCTGTTTTGGTCACTATAGCTCTGTAATAGAGTCTAAGGTTTGGTATTGAAATTCCTCCTGCGCTGTTCTTTCTGCTAAGAAGTGTTTTTGCTATATGGGGTCTTTTATTATTCCATATGAAATTTTGGATTGCCTCTTCTTTTTCTTTAAAGAATGCCATTGGGATATTGATGCGTATTGCATTGAATTTGTAGATAGCCCTTGGCAAGATTGTCATTTTCACGATGTTAATTCTTCCAATCCAGGAGCATGGGAGGTTTTTCCATTTCCTCAGTTCCCCAATGTCATTTCAAAATTAATCTCCAAAGGAACAAACATCCCATTAAAAGATAGGCCAAAGCCGTAAAGAGAGTCTTCTCTGAAGAAGAAATAAAAATGGCCTATAGACACATGAAGAAATGCTCGACATCTCTGGCCATAAAAGAAATACAAATCAAAACAACTCTAAGATCCCACCTCACTCCAGTTAGAATGGCCAGGATCAAGAAATCTAACAACAACAGAATCTGGTGGGAATGTGGCCTGGAGTGATCACTACTACACTGTTGGTGGGAGTGTAAACTCATTCATCCACTATGGGAAGCAGTTTAGCAGTTCCTTAAAAGACTCAACATAGAGCTCCCCTATCACTCAGCAATTCCACTACTTGTCATTTACTCAATTGTCCAGAAACAAGGACATAATAAGACCACTAGAACAACAATGTTCATTGCAGCCCTATTTACCATAGCAAAGATATGGAACCAACCCAGATGTCCCTCAGTTGATGAGTGGCTCAACAAAATGTGGTATTTATAGAGTAATGGAATTCTATGCTGCTGTCAGAAAGAACGGCATTGCCCCATTTGTTAGGAAATGGAAAGACTTGGAAAAAAATCATATTAAGTGAAGTAAGTCAGACCCAAAGGAAATAGGCTCAATGGTTTCCCTCATTTGTAACAATTAGTACAAACCTTTGACTCTCCTAGTAGAGGATTACAATAGCTCAAAACCTAGATACTTAAGGCCATATAGGATGAAGCTAAATGAAAAGACCTCCAGGATATTGAAAGAGCTATATAATATGTGATTGTTGTTCTTAATGTACTATGTTATTTCTCATCCCTTTTGTTGTTCTTTGGTTATTCTCATATTGTTACAGTATCTTACCTTGTTATCTGGTATATTGTATGTATTTTTATTTGTTTAATTGACATCAGAAAGGGAAGAGGGAAAAACAAGATGGGGGGAGTGAAATGGGGACACAAACATAAGAAGGGGTATCAATGTGTGTGAAGTAATCCTCCTTCTATCTGGTGAATACAACCCCTCTATTAATTTCAATAAAAATTTAAAAACAAAACAAGAAACACAAGTAGTTTGATGTGTACGTCAGTAAAGTTTTGAGACCTAACAGCAAAGACAAATAGAAGACCACAAGGCTTAGGTGCTCAGTGTTTCTTTCCCTTTCTACTAGGTCTCAATCATCAGAAGTGTTTTAAGTTCCTTTGCCTCTTTCTTTTCTTAATACATTTTTTTTTGCCAGTCCTGGGCTTGAGCTCAGGGCCTGAGCACTGTCCTTGGACTTTCTCAGGGCTAGAGCTCTACCACTTGAGCATCAGCACCACTTCCCGGCTTTTTTCTATGTATGTGGTACCGAGGAATCGAACCCGGGTCTTCATGCATGCTAGGCAAGCACTTTAACCACGAGGCCAAACTCCCTGCCCTTAATACATTTTTATTGTTATTGAAAAGGTAATAAACAGAGGGGTTACAGTTATACGTGTCAGAGTACATTTAAAGGAGTACATTACTTTTGGCTAATGTCATCTCCACCCTCACTCTCTCCCAATTTTTCCTTCTCATAGTTCATTTTCAACATAGTGTCTAGTAAGTACTAATGCTGTTTTTTTATGCTTTCTCCCACCATTTCTGTGCTCCCCCTAACCATTCCAAAATATAAATAAATACACAAGACAGATGGAAAAACCCAGACATCAGTGTCTTCAGCTTGTAATTTTAGCTACTCAAGAGTATGAGGTCTGAGGATCGCAGTACAAAGGCAGGCAAAAAAGGAATGTCCATAAGATTCTTATCTCTAATAAACTCCTCATAAAAGATCGGAAGTGGCACTGTGCCTCAAATGGTAGAGTGCCAGCCTTGAACAGAAGAAGCACAGGGACAGGGCCCTCAGTTAAAAAAAAAGATCAATAAAGAAAAAAGACAATTGTTTCCATTTCCTCAAGTTCATTTCAATAAATATTATTTTATATGAGCAGATGCATTTAGCTCTTGTGTCTTTGTGATCCTGTCCAAATAGCCTCCTTTAGTATCAGTGTATATGAAGGCCTTGAGACCTGCATAATTTATCATGTTCCAGTGTATATTTTTAGCATTCCATGTGTTTTCAGATGTATAGGCATATTCTGGCTATCACTAAAGAAAGAAAGCATGCAACCTATGTTTCTTTGACTCTAGCTTACTTCACTTAATATAACTTTTCCCAAAAATTTCCATTCCCTACAAATGGTACAATATCATTCATTCTGATGAATGAGTGGAATTCCTGTACTTTCTTGATCCATTCTTCCAGTGAAGAGCATGTGACTGCTTCCATATCTAAGCTGTGGTAAACTAGGCTGCAAAGAACATGGCTGTGCTAGTAGCTTTAGTGAGGCTGTGTTTGTGTTCTAATGGATAAATGACCATGAGTAAAATTTATAGGTAATAGGGAAGCTCTATGTTAAGTCTTTTAAGGAAACCCATAGCGCTTTCCAGAGTAGTTGAACTGGTTTACATTTCTACCAACAGTGTAATAAAGTTCACTTTTGGCAACAACATCCACAAAAGCATTTATTATTAACTTTCTTGATAATGGTCATTCTAACTGGGGTGAAGTAGAATCCTAATGTTGTTTTAATTACAATTCCCTTTATTGCCAGAGATGTTGAATATCAGGTTGGCCTGGTGGCTCACTCCTGTAATCCTTGCTACTCAGGAGGCTAAGAAGTGAGGATCTCAAGGACACTGGCCCTTGCACTGTGCAACTTGTCAAAAAAAGATTATTATAATGAAGCTACCACTCCAAGAGGAAGAGGCAATAAGAGGAGAAAGTTATGACCCGGAACACATTTAACACAAAATATCCTTGTATTGAAAGCTGTGACATAAGAATCATGAATCAGAAGCCATGACCTTTTCAAGTGGCTTCTGTCTTTAATCTTGAATTTCCTCTGTCCACTGTGTCCCAACTTCCCCCTAAATTACCTAACCTAACCAAATATTTAACTGGAACTTCCTGATTTGTGTACTCACTATATATAAAACAACATATCTAGAATCTTGTGTCAACACCTTGCCTTCTCCTGGTACTGAAGTTGCCTTGTGTGTTACCCTAAAGTCTTTAATTCAGCACCATGAAGTTCTTAGCACTCCTTGTATTACTGGGAGTTTCCACCATCCTGGTTTCTGCTCGTAAGTAAAAGATTTAACCAAGTTGAAGTTTGGGGTCAATGTGTACAAATATGTACTGTCTGGGGCAGTGACTTGAGAAGTTTTCAGGAAGCTGTACCTTCCTGACCTGTTTTCTAGTTCCTACTTCCATCTCTGATTGAATACTAAATTATCATGACACTGGATTCATTTTCCTACATCAGTCTGAAGTTTTGTCTGTTGTTCGTTTGACATGCTAGTGTCAATTATTGTTAGTATAAAGTTTGTTTATTTTTTATCATCTTTAAGTCATTGTACAAAAAGTTGTCATTTAAGAAAACAGTGAATACAATACATCCGGTCACTTTTCTCAAGATTCTCACCAGGCCTTCCCCTACGCATTCTTCCCTTTACTTTCACAATTTTATTGAATATATTGGATATATTGGATTTTTTCCTGCATTTACCCCTTCCTCTTCTCTTCATCCATGTTTTTCCTTCTATGTGGAAGCTAGATTTGGCTTGAAAACTCAGAAGTAAATGCACTGGATGGTAGGCAAACACATACAAATAAAAATATTGAACTACGGAAGAATCTAGATGAATCTCAAACAGTGCATATCCTTAGAAAACTAAAGTCAAAGTTCAGAAAAATAAAACAAAAGGCAGCTGATACTCAACAGGGATGGGATGGAGTCAAGGGGAAAGGGTAGACAAATGGAGAGTAGTAAAAGGTGCTTTGAAGTAATCATTGACTTAATTCAAGAAGTGAAAAAAGGACTGTGGTAGCTTGTCCAGGTGCCATTTGTCTTTAGTGTCACCACTCAGGACTTCTGCTACCCAAGGACAAACATTCTCATTATTCTTCTCATTCTACCTTCCTCTTCCAATGCTGTTTCTTTTACCTTTTTTCTCACTTTCAAAGAAGGAGTCAACAGGGACTACCTCTGACAGCACACGTACTGGAAAACTGCTCTGTTATTCTCCTTCTATCTAGGACCATTTCTTTTCCAGCCTCATGCCAGTCAGATTCTAGGTACATATTCTATATTATTAAGGCTTCCTGGGAAAGCTACATTCCTGATAATTAAGATTATTTGAAGGCAGATAATCTCATCCTTTCTTACATTTTATTATAGAAAAGCCTTTCACAGAGAATTATCAGATCTGCAGATACTATTCCTCCTTCTGTAGCCAAAGGCTCAAAGCTGTGAGTCCAGACATGGGGCATTGAGTGGTTTGTGTTTTCCTTTTTGTTGTTTGTGTGCCACCTTTAACCCTCAGATCTCAACCTCCTGAGACAGAAGTACAAGCAAGAGCCCTCAACACTGTGCTTAGAGTATTATTGTTTAATTTATTTGCAGTTCTTTATACTTTGCAACATCAAATATGTAGCTAATGCTTAAACCAAGGCAACATTTACAGGCATAAAGTAAAAAGTAGTAAATCAGGCCGGAAGCATAGCCTAGTTGGTAAAGTGCTTTCCTAGCATGCACAAAGCCCTGGGTTGGATTTCCATGTACCACATAGATGGAAAAACCAGAAGTGGTTCTGTGGCTCAAGTGGTAGAGCCCTAACCTTAAGAAAGCCCAAGGACAGTGCCCAGGCCCCGTGTTCAAGCCCCACAACTGGCAAAAAAAGGTAATAAATCCTATGGAGTATGTTTAATAAGGAAAGTACTGGGTACAATACATGATGCTGTAAGCATGAAGAAAGAGGGGTTCAACATGTATTGTAACAAGTGGGCATATGTTTAGTGCCAAAACCGTGTTCACTTCCAATCTCAGAGTTAGCAACCAAGACTGTAAACTGCAGGTTCCATTTCTGCTTCTGAGCAACAGTTTGCTTTGCATAAGAAAACAGGGGGACTGGAACTTTTGCTCATTTCTGAGACAAAGAACAAGCTCACTTTCTTTGTCTCTGTCCCTGCACATGCAGGAAGACTCCATATGTTTTTTTCTCTACACGATAAGTGGCAAAAGAAATGGGGAATCATGGAACTTATAGGGAGAATGAGGATATGAGCCACTAATTACAGGAAAGCAGACATGACTGAACAGCATAAAGCATGTTTAATTCTGAGTGGGTCACCTGAAGGGCAGAGGATGTGTCATTTGATAGTTTTCTCTTCAATACCAATGTCATCAGAGACTGCTGCAGTTGATTTCGCTACAGAAATCTCCATTACAGAGCTGACTGCTGAAGATGATTCCATTATAGAGAGCTTCCCTGAAGAAGATACTATAGCTGCTGCATCCCCCGAAATCACTTTTTCTTCTTTTTGGATAAACCAAGTAAGAACATATCATCTACTGATTTTCTTTTCTTTCCTTTTCCTATCTATTTTGCTTCTTTTCTTTGAAACAATCATTATCCTTAGATCCTCTCTGTTTTTCCTTACCTCCGCAAACTCCACGGGGAAGAAAGTGTAAGAGGAATAAACTTTTGTTTTCTTCCCACAGCTATCTAATTCTTTGTGTTCTGATTCAATTTAATTTATGCAAAAA
Source organism: Megascapheus bottae (assembly GCF_031878675.1). NCBI lineage: Eukaryota > Metazoa > Chordata > Mammalia > Rodentia > Geomyidae > Megascapheus > Megascapheus bottae. The sequence continues at coordinate 51,635,352 of NC_143510.1, read as the reverse complement.
GGAGACATGAGTTTGAAGGTTGTTTTTTAGTTATCAACAGTAACTGCATCCTTACTGCAATAATGGTATTAGACAAAGTTTATCCTTAGTAGAAATTACTGAAAAGAAATAACTTCTCCCTGCAGCATGCAAACATTTTATCTTTAATTGAAATCACTGTTATTATTGGAGATTATTCAAACACTAGAAAGGTTTGATGATGTGGCTTCTGTAGGCGCACTCCTTTGTGAGAGAGTCAGTACGGCTGTGGGAACCTGATGCTTCATCAGCACTGAGGTCTTTTTTCCATTGCTGCATTCATCTTCCCTTTGCTCCCCAAGTGACTCCTTGGAGAGCAATTCTGTAACATTCTGTAGTTGATCCTCTCCACTCAGATTCCAAGACTCAGAGAACACAGTACCCATTCTTATGATCAATCTCTTCACATTGTTTTTCATTTTCAGAATTTTTGAAAGACATAATCAAATTGCCACGGATATAAATATGGTAAAAGAATGCACACATTTTCGTCATCATGATTTGTTCCTCAGAATTGGACCAGAACTTCCTTTTATTTGATTTGATTCCATCAATCACTTACCTTGGCAATGGATCTTCTCATCTCCAGTCACTTTAATCATCTTTCAAATAAATACTAATTGTGATGATCATTACATGTGATTTTCTTTATTATGAATTTCATTTCCCATTGTTTAGACAATCCATTTAAGACATTTATGTAAAGACTTCAGTGTTTTCTTCCTCATAAATGAAATTTATGTTTGATTGGTATGGTTTTAGACACAATAATAGAGCCATGTCATTTCTTTGCATAATCACACTAAATCAATACTTACAGGCTTTCAATGTCCAGGGTCATCCCATCATACCATTTTTCACATGACATACAAGGATTTGTTCTTGTGGAATTTGATGACCAGAAATGAAAGAGAAGTTGGAATCTCTGGTTCAGCTCTGATGCCATCACTCAGTATTCAGAGTGGTTGGTGCTGAACTGCAGCTACCAAATATCCTAGGGCAGGTTTCTAGGTGGACCAAGCAAGCTCCTTAAAATATCATCATCAAACAGGGCCACTCAGTGACCAGGAGGAAATTAGAATAACAAACCATCTAATAAAATTATGTACCCCTTCTTTCTGGTGCTTGGTTTTGAGCAGGAAATCTATAGGATCATGGCAAGAGGAGAAACCCAACCAAGGTATAACAGTAAATAAGATGACTGGGAGGGGTGGAGGGAGGGAAATGGGGACAAAAACATAAGAAGGGGTATCAATGTGTGAGAAGTAATGCACCTTCTATCTGGCGAATGTAACTGTAACCCCTCTATACATTATCTCAATAATAAAAAAAATAAAATAAAATAAAACAGTATGTCTCATTCTGTCTCCAATTAACTACGTGGGACATTGGGACCAACTTTAATTTCCCAAATTCTTTATCTCTAACTTCAGAAAAATGGAGAGAGTTCAGTTCTCAAACTCATTTACCTACAATAAAAGACTTAATCCCGCTGGGTGCCGTGTCTCATGCCTGTAATTCTAACTACCCAGGAGGCTGAGGTCTGAGGATCAAGGTTCAAAGCCAGCCCAGCACAAAAGGACCTGAGACTCTTATCTCCAATTAAACTCTAGAAAGTGGGGAGTGGGGCTTGGCTCAAGGGTAGGACAGTAGCCTTGAGCTGAAGAGCTCATGGACAGCTGAGTTAAAGCCCCATGCCCCGCCCCACACACAAAAGACTCAATTCCTCAATCATATGTTTTCATTTTTTTCTAAGACATATTCCTGTACAAATAGATGCAGGAATCCCTTTCTGACTAATTCCAAGTAACAAGAATTGAAAAGTACAAAACTCAGCCAATTTGAGGTGGAATAATCCTGAATCCTGATATGAGGGGCAGTCACTAACCACCCCAAAGAGACTTAGGGCATTGGGAAGTTTTACAGGATTGAAACCAGGTGACAGTTTCAAAGAATCAGGTAACTGCTTACCTACATTAATTGTAAACAGTTTTCTGCTTTTTCTTCTTACTTCCAGATTTTGCTTTTGATGTGTATGCCAGTTCTGCGGATTGAACATGGCTTGAATTACAACAGAGCTTCTTTTGCTCAAGGCCCTTGCTTTACCTCTTCAGCCACAGCTCCACTTTTGGCTTTTTGGTAATTTAGTAGAGATAAAATTCTCTTGGACTTTTCTGCTCGGGTATATCCAGATGAGCTAGGATTCCAGGCAGGAATGGTCAACAAGTGGCTGGATGTTGAATTTTAAAACCAGGTTGCTTGAATGCTGAGTGGCTAGATTGAATTAAAAAATAGCATTAGAAATCATATTCCTAAGGTCAGATGACCCTCCACACCAGTCCAGGATAGAAGTCAGTTTCTAGAGTGCACTGCCTGAACCAGAAAGACTCTACAGGTTGCTACTCTATCTCAAATAGAAAATAGAAACATTATAAGATTGCAATTTTAGAAGGAGCATTTCATATCAAGGTGACTAGCCCTTGCACTGCCCAACTTATACCAAGGAAGCTAAAAGTTCCAGAGTAAGAGGTAAGCCGAAGAAATTTATGACCTGGGACATATTTAACAAAAAAAATAAAATCCTTCACAGTGGGAGTTTGGCCTAGTAGTAGAGTGTTTGCCTAGCATGCACAATGACCCGGGTTCGATTCCTCGGTACCACATACATAGAAAAAAGCCAGAAGTGGTGCTGATACACAAATAGTAGAGCTCTAGCTTTGAGAAAGTCCAAGGACAGTGTTCAGGCCCTGAGTTCAAGCCCAGGACTGGCAAAAAAAGGACAAAAAAATTCCTTCAAATGAAAACTGTGACATCAGGGTCAAGGATCAAAACCCAAGATCTTTTCAAATAATTTCTGGCTTTAATCTTCAGTTTCCTCTGTTCACTGGGCCCCAGCTTTCCCAAGAATTACCTAGCCAGATATTTAGCTGGGACTTCCTGATTTGTGCACTCACTATATATAAAACAACATATCTAGAATCTTGCCTTCTCCTGGTACTGAAGTTGCCTTGTGTGTTACCCTAAAGTCTTTAATTCAGCACCATGAAGTTCTTAGCACTCCTTGTAATACTGGGAGTTTCCACCATCCTGGTTTCTGCTCGTAAGTAAAAGATTTAACCAAGTGGAAGTTTGGGGTCGATGTGTGCAAATATGTACTGTGTGAGGCAGTGACTTGAGAGGTTTTCAGGAAGCTGTACCTTCCTGACCTGTTTTCTAGATCCTAGTTCCATCTCTGATTGAATACTAAATTATCATGACACTGGATTTATTTTCCTACATCAGTCTGATGTTTTGTCTTTTGTTAGCTTGACATGTTAGTGCCAATTAGAGTGAATATAAGTTTTGTTTCTTTTCTATTATTATCTTTAATTCTAGAAATAATGGCCATCTAAGATAGCAGTGAACACAATATATTTTATTCAATTTCACTTCTTCCAACATTCTCACCAGGTCTTCTCCATCCTACCCTTCCTCTTAATTGTCTCAATTTTATAGAATATTGAATTCTTGCCTGCATTTACCCCCTCCTCATCTCTTCATACAGGTTTTCCCTTCTATGTGGAAGCTAGATTTGGCTTACAAACTCAGAAGTATATATGTTGGATGGCATGCAAATAAATTCAAATTAAAATACTGAAATACAGTAGAGTCAAGGGGGCCCTTGAACTGTGCAAATCCCTAGAAAGCCATAATCAAGTTCAGCAAAATTAAAATACCAGGAAACCGATACTCAAAAGGGGTGAGATGAGGTCAAGGAAAAAGGGTTGACAAATGGAGAGTAGTAAAAGGTGCTTAGGAGATAATCGGTGGCTTATTTGAAGAAGTGTAGAAGGATTGTGTTGTCTTGTCCAGGTGCTATTTTTCTTCAGTGTCACCCTGTTTCCCAAGGACAAACATTCCCATTACTGCTCTCACTTTATCTTCTTATCAAAGGCTGTTTCATTAATTTTTGTCTTTTTCAAAGAATGAGTGAGTCAACAGGGACTAGTTCTGACATCACAGGTACTAGAAACCTGCTCTGCTATTCTCCTTTCTAAAAACATTTCCTTGCCACCCTCATTCCTGTCACCTCCCAGGTACATATCCTGTGTTATAAAGACTTACAGGGAAACCTGCATTATTGGAGATTGTTCAGTATCTGCTTTCAAATCTCCTCCTCTTATATATTGTTATAGAAAAGCCTTCCACATAGAATTATCAAGTCTATAGATATTATTCTTCCTTCCTTAGCCAAAAGCTCAAAGCTGTGAGTCCAGACTTGGGTGATTGAGTGCTTTGTGTTTTGTTTTATTGCTTGTGTTTGACCCCACATCCTCAGCTCTCAGCCTACTGAGCACATTGAAATACAAATAAGAGTCCTCAGAACTCTGCTTACAGTATTGATGTTGTTTAATGTATTTGTAGCTCTGAATAATTTACACATACAAATATTTATCTAATATTACAAGTAAGACAACTTTTATGAGTTTAAAGTAAAAGGTAATAAACCCTATAGACTCTGTTTAATGAACAAAGAATTGGGTACAGGACAGGATGCTATCTATAAGCATGAAGAAACTCAGGTCCAAGATGTGCTGTGACAAGTGGGGTATATGTCTATGTCTGATGCCACGTTCACTTCCAGTCTCTGAGCTGACAACCAAAATTGTGTACTGCAGGTTCCTTTGTTGCTTCTGGGCAAAAGTTTGCTTTGAATAATAAAACAAGTGGGTTTGAACTATTTTCTCATTCCTGGCAGAAATAACTAGCTCTGTTACGAGATATAACTTCTCTGTTACTATCACAGTACATGGATGAAGACTCACTATGTTTGTTTCTCAGCAAGAATAAGTGACAAAAGGAATGGGGAATAATGGTAGCTTATTGGTAGAATGAAGATGTGAGCACATTAAAAACAAGAATGCAGACATGATTTTGGAATGAAATAATGTATATGCAATAATGGGTGGGAAACATTATTACCTGAAGGAAAGAGGCTGTGTCACCTGACAGTTTTCTCTCTAATTTCAATGTCCTCAGATGACTCTGTTGGAAGTGACACTGCTGCAGATGATACTACATAGATAGTTTCACTCTCCCCAGAAGCTTTCTGGGTAAGAACATTTTATCTTAGTAGTTGTTTGTTTGTTGCCAGTCCTGGGAACTGAACTTGAGGACTGAGCATTGTCCTTGGGCTTTCCTTAAGGCTAGTGCTCTACCACTTGAGCCACAGCACCACTTCCACCTTTTTTATGTGTGTGGTACCGAGGAATCAAACCTGGGTCTTTGTGCATGCTAGGCAAGCACTCTACCACTAGGCCAAACTCCTGGCCTTAATGGTTCTTTTCTTTGTGACACTCGTTATTCTTACATATTCTCTGTTTTTTTCTAACCTTAGCAAACTCCATGAGGAAAAAAGGGTAGCAGGAATAAACTTTGATTTTCTTCCCACCGCTCTCTAATTCTTTATGTTCTGATTCAAGTTAATATATAAATTTCAAAGGAGGGAAGAAGTTAAAGTATTTTTTTTTAGATTTCAATATTATCTGCATCCTTGCTGTAATAATGGTATTGGACAAACTTTATCCTTAGTAGAAATTACTGGAAGAACAAAACTCAGTGTGCCATGCAAACATTTCATTTTTAATTAAAATCATTGTTGTATTTAGGAAATATTCAGACACTAGAAAGGTTTGATGATGCAGCTTGTGCAGGTGCACTCCTCTGTGAGAGAGTCAGGACGACTTGGGAACCTGATCTTCATCAGCATGAGGTCTTTTTTCCATTGCTGCATTCATCTCCAGGTGACTCCTGGGAACACAGTAGCATTCCAGTAGCATTCTGTAGTTCATCCTCTCCACTCAGATTCCAAGACTCAGAGAATACAGTCCCCATCCTCATGACCAACCTCCTCACATTGTTTTATTTTACATTTTCAGAACACTTTAGAAGAAATATTGAATTCTTGGTGGGTATAAATTTGGGAGTAAGAACGCAAACATTTTCATCATCAGGATTTGCTCCTCTTGACTGGACCAGAACCGCCTTTCATTTGAATTGAGCCCATCAGACCCCACCCTGGCAATGTACCTTCGCATGTCCAATCACTTCAATCATCTTTCAAATAAATAGTTAATGTGTATATAATCATGTATGTTTTCTTTATTATGAATTTCTGGAATTCACCATTGTTCAGACAATCCATTCAAGACTTTTATTTAAAACCTTCTGTGTTTTTGTCTCTGTACTAGACTTTATGTTTGGTATTTTTTTAGACATAATACTAGAGCCATGTCATGTCTTTACATAATCAAACTAAATCATCACTTACAAGATTTCAATGTCCAGGATCATCCCACCAAACCGTTCTATCACATGACATACAAGGATTTGTTCTTGTGGAATGTGATGATCAGAGATGAAAGAGCAGATGGAAGCTCTGGTATAGCTCTAGTGCAATCATTCAGTATTCAAAATGTTTAGTACTGAACAGTAGCTATCAAATATCTTAGATCAGGTTTCTAGGTGGACCCAGCAAGCTCCTAAAATGTCATCATCAGATAGGGCCACTGAGTGACCAGGAGAAAATTAGAATAAAAAGCCAACTAATAAAATCATGTACCCCTTTTATTTGGTGCTTGGTTTGGAGCAGGAGATCTATAGGATCGTGCCAAGAGGAGAAAGCCATTCAAGGCAGAACAGTGTGTCTCATTCTCTGTCCAATTAACTGCATGGGACACTAAAATCCAGGAGCAGCCAGCACAGTGAGAAGTGGAGGCACTTGTTTCCATATCCTAGAGTTCCTTTCGTTTAGTCTCATCCTATATGACCTTATGCACATAGGTTTTGAGCTAATGTAATTCTCTGCTAGGAGAGTCCTAGATGTGTACTAATTATTACAAATGAAGGAACCGAGCTTTATCTTGTGTGATTGTTGTTCTTAATGTACTATGTTATTTCTCTTCTCTTTTTTGTCCTTATGGTTAATCTCATATTGTTACTATACCTGACTTTGTTACCTGATATACTGTATTTGTTTATTTGAAATAGGAAAGTGAAGGGGGGAAAGCAAGATGAGTGGAAAGGGTGGGGGGAGGTAAATAGGGACAAAAACATGAGAAGGGCCATCAATGTGTGAGAAGTAATGCATCTACTACCTAATGAATGTAAGTGCAACCCCTCTATACATTATCCCGACAATTAAAAAAAAAGAATTGGAGACACTAAGTTCAATCCAGTAGCAGAAAAAAAGAGAAAATGACAAAATTTTAAAAATGGCTTTGATAAAAAAGACAGACAGACAGAAAAAAGGAAAGAAGAAAGAAAGCAAGAAAGCAAGCAAGCAAGCAAGAAAGAAAGAAACAAAGAAATAAAGAAAGAAGCAAAGAAAGAAAGATCCTTGGGCAATGTGAAAACTTACACAAAAGCTAATATGCTTTTCTTTGAGCTAAAGTTATGATTGCTTCTTCATCATCACTTGGCTAAATGAGCAATTTGTTTTCTGCACATATTATGCAAATCAAAATGTTGGAAATTTAGGCAGAAAAAGGAACTATCTGGTTCAGCTGTTCCTCTAGAGAGACCAAAAACTTGTTGACTCTTCAGACTTTGAGATAAGGAAATTCTCTTGTTTACCACACAGAATACTTCTGCAATTTTAATTTCCAATTTTTTTTATCTCTAACCAGAAAAATAGAAAGAATTCATTTCTCAAACTCATGGTCCTCTAAGAAGAGGCTTAATCCCAAGACATAAAATGAATCCTCACACAATTACAGGTTTTCACTCTTTTCTGAGAGGCATTCCATAAAAAAAAAATACATATAGGGAAACCTTTCTGTTTAGTTTCAAGTAACAAGTTTTGAAACATACAAAACTCAGCCTATTCAGGATGGTAGTAATCCTGAAAAGAGCGGCATGCACTGCACTTCCCAAAAGGAGTTGGGGTAAGTATATAGAATGGGGACCAAGTGATACTTTCAAACAAAAACAGGTAACTGATTACCTAGTTTAATTGTAAATAGTTCCTCTGTTCTCTTCTTCCTCTTGGATTTTGCTTTTCATGTGTGTGCCAATTTTGTGGATTCCACAGGGTTTGGATGATGTTTCCTTTCCTCAAGACCATTGTTTTAAATCTTCAGCCACAGCTCCACTTTTGGTTTTTTGTTAGTCTAATGGCGATAAGATTCTCTTGTAGTTTCCTGCCCAACTGCATCCAGATAAGCTGGGATTCTAGGCAAGATCCATCAATGCCTGGTTGGATATTGCATTTTTAATCCAGGTTACTTGAATAAAAAGAAATTTTGTTTTTATTTTTTATATTATCATTGGAATCAATCTGCCTAAGGCCTGATGACACTCCACACATGTCCAGGAAGGAAGTCAGTTTCTAGAATGCACAGCCTGGACAAGAAAGACTTTGCAGGTTGCTATTCTACCTCAAGTAGAAAATAGAAACATTGTAAGATTATAATTTTAGAAGGAGCAGTTCACATCAAGGACACTGGGCCTTGTATTGCCCAACTTGACAAAAGAGATTACAACAAGGTAGCTAAAAGTCCCAGAGTAAGAGTTAGGTGAAAGAAAGTTATGACCTGGAACATATTTAACAAATACATTCTTCAAATGAAAACTGTGATATCAGAATCAAGGATCAGAAGGCAAGACTTTTTTCAATGACTTCCGGCTTTAATCTTGAATATCCTCTGTCCACTGTGCTCCAACTTCTCCAACAATTATCTAGCCACACATTTAACTGGAATTCCTAATTGGTGCACTCATTATATATAAAACATCACATCTAGAATTCTGGAGTCAACACCTTGCCTTCTTCTAGTACTGGAGCTATCTTATATGTGACTCTTAGGTCTTCATTTCAGCACCATGATGCTCTTAGCACTCCTTATATTACTGGGAGTTTCAACCATCCTGGTTTCTGCTGGTAAGTAAAGGATTTAACCACATTGACGTTTTGGGTTGATATGTGCAAATATGTACTGTCTGGGACAGTGGCTTGAGAGGTTTTCAGGAAGCTCTACCTTCCTGACCTGTTGTCCACAACCTAGTTCCATCTCTGGATACTAAATTATTATAATACTGGATTTATTTTCCTAACTAAGTCTGATGTTTTATCTGTTATTAACTTGGCGTGCAAGTGCCAATTATTGGTAGTACATGGTTTATTTCTTTTTTATTTTTATCCTTAAATAGTTGTAAAAAAGAGTTTCCATTTGAGAAAACAGTGAATACAACATATCTTAAACAATGTCACTTCTTACAGCATTCTCACCTGGATCTTCCTTATCAACCATTTCCCTTACTTTTCTCAATTTTGTAGAATATAAATTGAATTCCTTTTGTTTTTTACATGTAATTTTTAATTAAAGAATTTATTAGCATTGATTTTTACATCATATTTCAAATGTCATGTTTAACATACAAGTATTCAAGAAGGGAATCTCTATATACAATTACTGGCACATAGATTTCAGAACATAATTAAAATTAAGCTGAGGGTTTGTATGTCATAGATACATATTAATAAATGTAAGAAAATATTATGTCTATAGAATATCCCATTATAGATTTTTATGCCTATGTAGTTATGTTTATGTTTCCAAGACCATGTCCATAACCTTGGATACCCAAATATTGAGTCATCACCCTTATACTGTTTGGATCTAAATTCCACATATCAAGAAGACCATGCACCTTTTGTTCCTTTGGTCTTGACTTATTTCACTCAACATGATTTTCTCTAATTTCATCCACTTCCCAGCAAATGCCATTATTTTATCTTGCCTGTTGGCTATGTAGAATTCCATTGCATATATATATATATATATATATATATATATATATATACCAATTTTTGTATCCGTTCATTTGCACTAGGGCATCTGGGTTGATTCCATTGCTTGGCTATTGTGAATAGTGCAGAGATGAACATGTCTAAGCAGTGTCTTTATCATGTCCTGGGTTATGATGTTCAGGATAGATGCCCAGAAGTGGTATGGTGGTATCTTAGGGAAGGTCTATTTTCAGTTCTTTAAGAAACCTCCAAATTGCCTTGGAGAGCAGCTGAACTAGGTTACATTCTACCAGCAGTATAGTTCCTCTTTCTTCACAACCCCGCCAGCATTTGGCGATGTCTGAGTTCAGGATATTGGCCATTGGTGTTTGGGGTAAGGTGGTATCTCAGAGTTGTTTTCATTTGCATTTCCTTTGTGATCATAAATGAGGAGCATTTTCTCATATGTTTTTCTGCCATTTTAACCTCTTTTTTTGGATAAATCTCTCTTCAGTTCCCTTGCCTGTTTAGTGGTTGGTTTGTTGGGTTTGGGGAGATTAGTTTCTTAAGGTTCCTGTAGATACTGGATATTATGCATTAGTCTAATGCATTATTGGTAAATGTCTTTTCCCAGATGTTTGGCTGTCATTCTACTTGAGTAGTTATGCTTTTATCTGTGCAGAAACTTTTCATTTTTAGGTAGTCCCATTTGTCGAGTCTCTCTCCAATCTGTTGTGACCCTGGGACTCTGTTCAGGAAGTTTTTGCCTGTGTCTATGAGTTCCAGTGTCTCTCCTACTCTATCATGTAACAGTTTCAAGATTTCAGGTCTGATATTAAGATCTTTGATCCATTTTGAGTTAATGCTTGTGTATGGTGAAAGGCTAGGGTCAATTATTAGTTTTCTGCATGTGGCTGCCCAGTTTTGCCAGCACCAATAATTGAATAGGCTGTGGTTGTTCCACTGTATATCTTTGGCTCCTATGTCAAATATCAGTTGATTCATTAGAGATAGGTCTGTAGTTCTCTTTTCTTTCTTGGGTCTTTCCCTGGTTTGGGGATGAGTGTGGCATTTGCTTCATAAAATGAGTTTGGTATGGCTCCTTTTGCTTCTATTTCTCAGAAAGAGTTTCAAAATTGTAGGTATTTTAATTCATCTTTAAATGACTTGTAGACTTCCACAGAGAAACCATCTAGACCTGGGCTGTTTTAGTTGGCATGTTTCTGATTGCTTCTGCCACTATCCCATTGTATGAAATTGGTTTGTTCAATTTGTTTACCTCTTCATTGTTCCATGTGGGTAGCTTTTATTTATTTAAGAAATCAGGAGGGAGCAAGATGGCCTGAAACAATAGGGACCCAGCCTAGCACTCCCACAAAAAGAGAGAATCAGGGAATCCCACAACCAACTATTCTAAGAAATCAACAACTACAAATTCAAGAAGCAATGGAGAAATATACAAACTGGAAAAGAAACACAGATAAAGCTTATTATATCCAACGTTCTCAAAGAATCAAGTAAACAAGATTAGAGACCCTATGGGAACAATCACGACCAATACCCAAGAAATTCACTCCACTATGAATAAGTACTTCGAGGTACTATATTCAAAGAAAGAGAAAAATTTAGTAGAGATGGATGATTTCTTTTTTTAGAAGAATTTATTGATATTGATTTTTACATCATATTTCAAATGACATGTTTAACAAGTATTCAAGAAGGGAATCTCTATATAAAATCACTGGCACTTAGATTTTTTTTCATATATTTTTTATTGTTGGCACTTAGATTTAAGAACATAATTAAAATTATGCTGAGGGTTTGTATGTCATAGATACATATTAATATATGTAATAAAATGATATGCCTATAGAGTCATAGATTTTTATGTCTATGTAGTTGTGTTTATATTTTAATTATCATGTCCTTAGCATTGGCTATGCAAAAACTGAGTCCTCACTCTTGTACTGTTTGTATCTAATAGCCACATATTCAGGATATCATGCACCTTTTGTTCCTTTGGTCTTGAATTGTCTCACTCAACATGATTCACTCTAGATTCATCCACTTCCCTGTGAATGCCATTATTTTACCTTGTGTGTTGGCTAGGTAGAATTCCATTGTGTGCGTGTATATATATATATATACATATATACATATATATGTATATATATCACATTTCGTGTATCGATTCATCTGCAGTAGGGCATCTGGATTGTTTCCATCACCTGGCTATTGTGAATAGTGCAGAGATGAACATAGCTGAGCAGGTGTCCTTATCATATCTTGGTTTATGATGTTCAGGGTAGATGCCCAGAAGTGGTATGGCAGGATTGTAGGAAAGGTAAATTTTCAGTTCTGTAAGAAACCTCCACATTGCTTTCCAGAGTGACTGAACTTGCATACAATCGCACCAGCAGTACAGTAGGGTTCCTCTTCCTTCACAACCCCACCAGCATTTGGCGATGTCTGAGTTCAGGATATTGGCCATTGTGTTTGGAGTAAGGTGGTATTTGCATTTTCTTTGTGACCATGAATGAGGAGCATTTTCTCATATGCTTTTCTGCCATATTAACCTCTTCTTTTGATAAGTCTCTCTTTAGTTCCTTTACTCATTTAGTGATTGGTTTGATGGGTTTGGGGGGGGATTAGTTTCTTGAGTTCCCTGTACATACTGGATATTAAGCATTTGTCTAATGTATTATTGGTAAATATCTTTTCCCAGTTGTTTGGCTGTCATTCTACTTGAGTAGTTATGCTTTTATCTGTGCAGAAAATTTTTATTTTTAGGTAGTCCCATTTGTCGAGTCTCTCTCCAATCTGTTGTGACCCTGGGATTCTGCTCAAGAATTTTTACGTTTGCCTATGAGTTCCAGTGTCTCGCCAACTCTATCGTATAGCAGTTTCAAGTACTTCAGTCTGACATTGAGGTCTTTGATCCATTTTGAGTTAATGCTTGTGCATGGAGAAAGGCTAGAGTCAATTTTCAGTTTTCTGCATGTGGCTGCCTAGATTTGCCAGCACCAATAATTTAATGGGCTGTGCTTGTTCCACTGTATATCTTTGGCTCAAATAGAAATAGACTATAGGTACATGGTTCTATTTCTAGTTCTTCTATTCTATTCCATTGATCTTCTGGTCTATTTTTATGCCAATTACATGCTGTTTTTTTATTATGACTCTATAGTAGAGTTTGAAATCTGGTATTGTGATACCACCTGCGTTGCTTTTTTGCCTAGAAGTGTTTTAGTTATTCTAGGCCTTTTCTTGTTCCATATAAACCTTTGGATTATATCTTCTATTTCAGTAAAGAATGTCTTTGGACTTAAAGAGAGTCTTCTCTGAAGAAGAAATAAGAATGGCCTATGGACACATGAAGAAATGCTCGACATCTCTGGCCATAAAAGTGATGCAAATCAAAACAACTCTGATTCCACCTCACTCCAGTTAGAATGGCCATTATCAAGAAATCTAATCACAACAGATGCTGGAGGGCTGTGACCAGGAGGGATTACTACTACACTGTTGGTGGGAGTGTAAACTCGTTCAACCACTATGGAAAGCAGTATGGCAGTTCCTCAAAAGACTAAACATAGAGCTCCCCTATGACCCAGAAATTCCACTACTTGGCATTTACCCAATTGTCCAGGAATAAGGACATACTAAATCCACTAGCGCTATTTACCATAGCAAAGATATGGAACCAACCCAGATGCCCATCAGTTGATGAGTGGATCAACAAGATGTGGTATTTGTACACAATGGTATTCTTCGCTGCTATCAGAAAGAACAACATTGCCCCATTTGTAAGGAAATGGAAAGACTTAGAAAAAATCACATTAAGTGAAGTAAGCCATAGGCTCAATGGTTTCCCTCATTTTTCATAATCAGTAGAAACCTTGGGCTCTCCTAGCAGCAGTTTACAACAGAACAAAACCTAGTTATATAAGGCCATATAGTATGACGCTAAATGAAAGGACCTCCAGGATATCGAAACAAAAACCATATAATGAGTGAGTGTTGGCCTTAATGTACTGTTATCTCTCCTCTCCTTTGCTGTCCCTTGGTTATCTCATATTGTTACAGCATTTCACCTTGTTATCTGATATATTGTATATATGCATATTTGGTTATTTGAAATCAGATAGGGAAAGGAGGAAAAAGATGAGGAGCAGGGGGGTGGGGAAATGAGGACCAAGACATGTGAAAGGGTATCAATGTATGTGAAGTAATGTACCCTCTATCTGATGAATATAATATAACCCTTCTATTAATTACAATAAATATATATGAAAAAGTATGTCTTTTGGATTTTGATGGGGATTGCATTGAATTTGTATATCAGTTTTGGCAGTATGGCCATTTTCACTATGTTGCTTCTCTCTACCCATGAGCATGGGATGTCTTTCCATTTCCTGGTGTCCTCTTTAATTTCTTTTGTTAGGCTTTTATATTTTTCATTAAATAATTCCTTTACATCTTTGGTTAAGTTAATTCTTAAGCTATTGCAAATGGGATCATTTTCTTGATTTGGTCTTCTGTTTGTGTATTGTTGGCATACAAGAGGGCTACTGAATTTTGCAGGTTAATTTTGTATCCTGCCACTGCTAAAGTGATTTATTAATACTAGTAGTTTGGGAGTGGAGCTTATTGGGTCACTCAGTAGAGGACCATGTCATCTGTGAAAAGGGATAGTTTAATTTCTTCTTTCCCTATGTGGATCCCTTTGATGTACTTATCTTTCCTTGTTGCTCTGGCTAAGGGTTCCAGCAATATATTGAAGAGAAGTGGAGAGAGTGGGTATCCATGTCTAGTTCCTGATTTTAAGGTAAATGATTCCAGTCTTTCTCCATTTAGCATAATACTGGTTGTAGGTTTGTCATACATGGCTTTAATTATTTTAAGGAATGTACCTCTTATTCCTATTTTTTTTCTAGTACTTTCAACATGAATGGATGTTGCATTTTGTTATTTGCCTTCTTCATGTCCAGAGAAATTATCATATGATCCTTATCCTTAGTTCTATTGATATGATGTATTACATTAATTGATTCGCAAATGTTAAACCAGCCTTGAATCTGTGGGATGAAGCCTACTTGATCGTAGTGTATGATTTTTTAAAATTTATTTCTGGATTCTGTTGGCTAGTATTTTATTGAGGACTTTTGTGTCTATGTTCATTAGAGAGATAGATCTGTAATTCACTTTTTGTGTTGGGTCTTTCCCTGGTTTGGTGATGAGCTTAATATAAGCTTCATAAAATGAGTTTGGTATGGCACCTTCTGCTTTTATTTCTCAGAATAGTTTCAAGAGTGTAGGTATTACTTCATCTTTAAAAGTCTTGTAGAATTCTGCAGTGAAACGGTCTGGACCTGGGATCTTTTTGGTTTGCATTTTGGCCATTGCTTCCACTATTTCATTGTATGAAATTGGTTTGTTCAGTTTGTTTACCACTTCATGGTTCAATGTGGGTGGACTATATTTATTTAAGAAATTATGCATTTCTACTGGATTTTCCTGCTTTTTTGAATATAGGCCCTGCTAGTACTTATTCATAATGGACTGAATTTCTTGGATATCAGTCTTGATTGTTCCCATAGAGCCTCTAATCTTGTTTATTTGAGTCTCCCCTCTCCTTTTTTTGATTAATCTTGTCAGGGGTCTGTCAATTTTGTTGACTCTTTTAAAGAACCAACTTTTTGATTTATTAATTTTATGTATGGTAGATCTTATTTCAGTCTCTGATATTTCTGACTTTATTTGTGTTATTTCTGTCCTTCTAGTTGTTTTAGGATTAACTTTTTCTTGCTCCTGTAAGTCCATCAATTTCTTGTTTAGGTTATTTACATGTTCTTCTGTCTTTTTAATATGGGCTCCTAGTGCGATAAATTTGCCCCTTAGAACTTGCTGTGTCCCCTAAGTTCCTTTGTGATGTCTCTTGATTGTCATTACATTCAAGAAAGTTTTGAATTTCTCATTTGATTTGTTCTGTAACCCAGGGGTTATTCAGAAGTGTGTTGTTCAGCTTCCAAGTGTTTGCATGTTTTTTTTACCTTTTACTGTGTTGTTGAGAACTAGTCTGATTACACTGTGATCAGATCAAATGCATCGGATTATATCAGTCCTCTTTTATCTGCACAAGTTTTCTATATGAACTATTGTATGAACTATTTTGGAGTATGTTCCATGTTCTGCTGAGAATAATGTATAAAGTTTTGCTGTTGGATGGAAGACTATGTAAAGCTGTTAAGCCCAGCTGGGCTGTGGTGTCATTTAAGTCAGTGGCGTCTTTGCTTATCTTTTGTTGAGTTGACCTGTCATTTGATGAGAGTGGCATACTGGAGTCTCCCACTATGCCTGTGTTTGATTCTATCTTGGTCTGTAATTCTAAGAGAGTTTGCTTGATGAATTTGTGTGCTCCCATGCTGGGGGAGTAAATGTTTATAACTGTAATATTCTGGGTATGAATTGTAACCTGTACTAATATGTAGTAGCTATCTTTATGTACTAATTTTACTGAGAAGTTAATTTGTCAGAGATTAAGATTGCTACTCCTGTTTTTTTGCACGGTGCGTTGGAGTGGAAAATTCTATTCTGTTCTTTCACTTGGAGTTTGTTTCTGTCTTTGACAGTGTGGTGGGAGTCTCGGAGGCAACATATTGATGGGTCTTGTTCCTTAATCCAGTCTTCTGTTCTGTGTCTTTTGATTGAATTATTCAGCCCATTCACATTTAGGGAAATTATGGACAAGTGGTTAGTGTCCTTGTCATTATTTATTTTTACTTCTGAGTTTCTTTCTCTCTCTTTTTCCCACCTTTGTGTTCAGTGATTTATAGGTGATAGATGCTTGATGAGAGTTCTTGTTGTTCTGAAATTTGTTCTTGATTATTTAATATTTTTGTAATGCTGGTTTAGTGTGCATGTATTCATATAGCTGTTCATCTCCTTGAACAGAGTCATGTTTCATGTCTCTTCAGGTGTCATTTTTTTGGATGTTGACATCTCTGTCATCCCTTCACTCTTGTTTCCTTTTGGGATTTGTATGGGACTTTGATTATTTATTTATTTCATTATTTGTTGCTGTGATTTCTGCATTAGGGGAGTTGAGACTATTTTAGGTTCACTCTGTGGTCAATAGACAGAAGTCTTTACTTGGTTTGGGGCTGGTGGTTCTGGGTATCTGTGTATATGTGTGGTTCTCAGCCAAATTAATTCCGTTGCTAACTGGGTCTGACTGTGCAGATTTTGCTTATGTATCCACAAGTTCCCTTGGGAACTTGTGCAGTGGCATACCAAGGTCTCAGCTAGCACAAATGCTAGTTGGCCAGCTATTCCCAGGGTCGGGGCCCACCTGAGGACCTGTGCTCTGCGAGTTTATGAATTAGGGTGGAGCCAGGCCTTTCTGGTTCTGAATGCAGGCTTGGCCCTTGCTGGTCTGTCCGCCAGTTTTGTTCTGTGTTTCGGGGTTACGATCCCTGCTCTTTCTGTTTTTCCATACTAGAGCAGAGAGCACCCCTGATTTCCCCCAGAAGTACGGGGCTGCATTTGACTGTGAATCTTTCTGTGACTCAGTTGGGAGGTCCCCCCCTGGTGCTGGCTTGCCAGAGACTCACAGCAGGGGGCATCTCTCTGAGTTCTGGCATATTCAGATTCAGGCACAAGGACACACACCCTCACCCACTGTTGCAAGACAGAATGTTAGTGCCGCTCAGTTTCTACATTCCCTAGCCTGGTGGAGGAGGCTGTTTGGAAGGTGGGAGCAGGAACACCTCCATACCCCCTTGTTGGGATGCTGGGTCTTAGTGCCTGCCTGTCAGTCTCCAGTCAGTAGCCTGGGGAAGGGGGCTTTTGGGGTAAGGGACAGGATTCTGAATTCCTTGCCCCCACCCCTTGCACTTGCCAATCTTTCTTGAGCAGAGTGGGAGGGGTCTGGGTTAAGTTCTGTAGCTCTTCACCAGCTCTGCTTTCCTGATAGGTTTGGGGGAACCTGCTTGGCTACTTACACTTCGGGGTTTGGCTTTGAGCTTCTCTATGATGTTGGAGGGTCATTTGCCTCCACTCTAGTCTCGGCTACTGTCTGTGCTGTCCGCACCTGTTCTGTGTGGGATTCCGGCATCTGGATTCCACCGCTTGCTGGAGTTCCAAGCTTCCTGGCTCTGGAGCCTGCTGCCACAACTTTTGCAGCTCAGAGGTTCTGGCAAGTGGTGGGGAGGGGTCCTTGCATTTTGGATTCTTTGAGAACATTGGATATAAGCTTTATCTGTGTTTCTTTTCCGGTTTGTATACTTCTCCTTTGCTTCGTAAATTTGTAGTTGTTGATTTCTTAAGATACTTGGTTCCTGGGATTTCTCAATTCTCTCTTCTTGTGGGAGAGAGCTAGGCTGAGTCCCTATAGTTCCAGCGCCTTCATGCTTCTGCGAGCTCCCATTTTCTTTTTCCCCCACCCCAACCAAGTTGTAAAGTTCAACTGAAACATATTGTCCAGTAAATATCACTGTTACACTGTTTCACCCTTTGTCCTTGTCTCATCATCTTGTTTTTCCACTTCTCGTCCCATTTCTGGATTCAAACAAGCAAATAAATGCATATAGAGTACACCAGGTACAAAGTCAGATTACAACAACAAGAGGGGATAAACCCTAAGGGGAGGAAAGGAAACAATAATAGAAAACATCAACACAGTAAAGAAATAACTTCACATAGCACATTGAAAAAAAAAAAACCACAAGGATAAATCTCGAGTGGAAGATGGCGATGAGACAATAGGGACGCTGCCTAGCTCTCTGTCACAAAAAGAGAGAACCAGGGAGTCCCACGAGCCAACTACCTTAAGAATCCACAACAACAAACTCAAAAAGCAACGGAGAAGGACTCAAACCAGAAAAGAAATCCAGATAAAGCCCACATCCAAATTTCTCAAAGAATTTGGAATTCAAGGTCCTCTCCCCCACCCCTCCCCACCGGCTCTGTGCCATGAAAAGCGGCAGCGGAGGGCGCCGGCCCGGGCAGCCCCGACCCGCTGAAACCAGCATAGGACTGGGCCAGCAAGCCGCAGAAGCAGCGGAACCCAGACGCAGAACCAGAACAGCAAGCAGCGGAACCTAGACGTGGACCACAGGCGGCGGAGACCGGAGGCGAGTGAAAGACTCCCCACCACCGTGGAACACCCACAGATGGAACGCAGAGGTGTGAGTAACACAGAGGGTCCCCAAACACATCGGGAAAGCAGAGCTGGTGCCAAGCCATAGATCTTAACTCAGACCCCTCCCTCCCACCCAAGAAAGACTGGCAGGAGCAAGGGGGAAAGGAATTTAGAATCCTGTCCCTTCCCTCAACAGCCCCTTCCCCCAGGCCATTGACTGGAGATTGACAGGTGGGCGGTGCTAAGATCCAGCACCCCACCAAGGGAGGCAGAACTGTCCCAACTCCCACCCGCCCAACAGGCTCAACTCCCAGCCCTCTGACTGGAGACTGACAGGCGGGGTACGGTAAGACTCAGCACCCCACCAGGGGAGGCAAGGGTGTCCGAGCTCCCACCCACCCAACAGAATCCCCTCCCAGGCCACTGGATCTGGAGAGTGGAGGGCGCTGAGTCCCTGCCTTACAGCAGCGGGTGGGGTGTGCAGGAAAATAGGAGCCAGCAGCTGTCCCCCTCAAATCTTGAGTGGGTCATCCTCCAGCTGGGAATCCTGAGCAAGACAGCACCGAGGGGCCCACCACAGTCACAGACTCTCTCACAAAGCAGTGGAAACACAGCAGGGATCTGAAGGCCCGACCAGCAGCCAAGCTCCCTTCTGAGAATCAGAAAGGGACGGCTCCCCTTTGGAGCGCATGTCCTCGGCTGGGCCCCGCCCCTGGGAACATAGGGGTCTCCTGCTGATCCTGCTGAGAACCCCTGGAAACTCTCAAACCCCAGACTCTTGGCCGGGGCCGCCCCTGGAAGCAGCACAGGAAAATGTCTGCCCAGCGTGCTCAGACTGAAGCTCGCAGATCCATCCCAAGGCCCACTGTGAGGCCACTGGTTGGGCTGAGAGCTAGCTGTGCAGCAACACATAAGTTTTGTCTAATACTTCCCAAACTTTGTACTCAAATACGCTACCTACTTACCAACTTAGGTCAGGTATCCTTACGCTATACCTTTTCTTCATTACTATAATAATCTTACACTCCTATGTTAATCCTCTTGTACCTCCCCTGATCTCTCTCATTCTATTTTTCTATCTCTGGTCTTCTGTTCGTCTTTCAACCCTTATAATGCATGGATCTACACTTGATGGCTGTTGAGCAATACTGTATATCTAGGTGTTCAATTATACTCTAGGCTCAGAGGGACTTAAATACAATAGAGATTGGATTGAGAGGCTTTCAGTTTTGGTCATAAATCGCCTATCAGTGGTTGTATTGGACTGGTCTGTAAGTGCACAAAAAGAAAGAGTGATAACACCAACCAAAAATTGTGAACATCTAGTGTCTGCCAGCTACAGAGGTCTAGGTTGGTTATATGTGAAAAACTATAATCGTATTTAGTATTAATCTTGCTCCCATTTTCAAATGGGAACAAGAAACTCAAGAAAAATGTCAAATGAAGAAATAACATCCCCCACCCAATATAAACAGACAATAGAACAGTCACTGGCAAACCTAGAGGAGAGTCTCCCAAGTGCTATACAAATGCAATTGGTAAACATCATTAATGAAAAATGTGAAAATATAAAGAAAGAGATAAGGGAGGAAGCCATAACAAAACAAGAGGAAACCATAAACAAGGGGATAAGTGAAAAAGAAGAAGCCATAAAGGAGGCCATAATAAAGGTTTTTCAAAGAAAAATGGATGAATTCATAGAATCCACAAATAAAAAGGTGACTGAACTCCAGCAAATGTCCAAAGAAAATAAAGCTACTGAGCTAACCACTCAAATGGAAATCAAGTAGCTAAAGAAATCCATACATGATCTAAAAGAAGAGAGGCAAGGCACCAAAAATGAGCAATTGGAAAAGGGAGATGAAAAATAAAGTAGATAGCTTTGATAGCAGGTTAGACAATGCAGAAGAGAGAATTTCCAGGGCTGAAGATAATTTAGTTGTTATAGAGAAAGAACTGAAAATAAGTCAATGCAAATCTAGGAAATATGAGAGAGTGCTTCAGAAGGTCCAAGATACAATTAGGAAGCCTAATTTAAGGCTAATTTGTATTGAGGAGGGTCTGGAGAAAGAGGTCAATGGTATTGGAAATATACTCCAGGGAATCATCTCAGAGAATTTCCCAAATATCCAGAAGGGCAGGCCCATCCAGATACAAGAAGCTTTCAGAACCCCAAACAGACCAGACCAGAAAAGAACATCCCACCGCCACATTGTAATCCGAACTAGATGAATAGAAACCAAAGAAAGGATCCTGAAGGCAGCCAGGGTAAAGGTATCAATAACCTATAAAGGCAAACCAATCAGAATAACCCCAGATTTCTCAGCAGAGACCATGCAAGCAAGAAGCGACTGGAAGCATATATGTCATGCCCTGAAGTCAAATAACTACCAACGAAGAATACTGTACCCAGCTAAGCTCTCATTCATAACTGAGGGAACAATAAAAACATTCCATTCCAGGGAAAAGCTGCAACAATATGTAGCAACAAAACCAACACTACAGAGAAATCTCAGAGATGTTCTACACATAGAAAACCAAAATAAATGCAATATAGGGGAAGAAATGGCACCTGAACATTATACCATCTAAGGACCACAAGAACGGTCAAGACACAGGCCCTAATAAAAGCTTTTAAAAATGGTAGGAACTAATAAATATCTCTCAATCCTAACTCTCAATATCAATGGACTTAACTCTCCAATTAAACGGCATAGGCTGTCTAGTTGGATCAAAAAGCAAGATCCAACGTTCTAGTGTCTTCAAGAGACATATCTTACCCCAAAAAACAATCATCTTTTGAAAGTGAGAGGTTGGAATACACTCTATCAAGCTAATGGCCCCCATAAACAGGCTGCAGTTGCCATCCTCATATCAGATAAAATAGACTTCAAACTAAAATTATTAAGAAAAGACAAAGCCTAAGTTCCTTTGAGTCTGGCTTACTTCACTTAATATGATTTTTTCTAAGTCTTTCCATTTCCTAACAAATGGGGCGATGTCATTCTTTCTGACAGCAGCATAGAATTCCATTGTGTACAAATACCACAACTTGCTGTCCCTTGGTTATCTCATATTGGTATAGTATCTCACTTTGTTATCTGATATATTGAATTTATTTGTATTTGGATATTTGAAATTTGATAGGGAAGGGGGGAAAACCAAGACGGGTGGGGGGTGTGGGAGGGGGAGGGAAATGGGTACCAAGACATGTGAAAGGGTATCAATGTATGTGAATTAATGCACCTTCTATCTGGCAAATATCATGTAACCCTTTTACTAAATACAATAAAAAAATTAAAAAAAAAAGAAACAGGAATTAAAACTGAAAAAAAAAAAAGAAAAGACAAAGAAGGTTACTACATACTACTAAAGGGATCTTGCCTCCAGGAAGACATAACGATCCTAAATATCTACACACCCAATCCCGGAGCTCTGCCCTTCATCAAGCAAACTTTACTTTCACTGAAACCATACATAGATCGAAACACAGTGATTGTTGGTGACTTTAACACACCACTCTCACCTATGGACAGATCAACAAGGCAAAAACTCAAAAGAGAAACCTTAGAACTGAACAACTATATAGACCAACTAGATCTAACAGACATCTGCAGAATATTCCACCCAGCAACAACACAATATACGTTTTTCTCAGCAGCACCTGGAACATTTTCCAAAATAGACCACATCTTAGGCCATAAAACAAACCTAGACAGATTCAGAAACACTGAAATTATTCCCTGCACGCTCTCAGACCACAAAGGCATCAAATTGGAACTGAACACACATCTCCACCAATGAAAACCCTGTAACTCATGGAGACTGAACAACACATTGTTGAATCACCAATGGATCATTGAAGAGATCAGAACAGAAATCCAACAGTTTATGAAATTTAATAATAAGGAGCACACAAAATACCAACTCCTTTGGGACATGGCAAAGGCAGTACCCAGAGGAAAATTTATAGCGCTGAGTGCCTACAACAACAAGTTGGAAAAATCGCAAACCACCAAGTTAATGTGTCCTGGAAAAAGAGCAACAAACCAACCCTAATCCCAGTAGAAGAAAGCAAATTATTAAAATCAAAGCAGAATTAAATGATTTGGAATCCAAAAAAAACTATAGAAAGAATCAAAACAAGGAGTTGGTTCTTTGAAAGAATTAACAAAATTGACAAACCCTTAGCAAATCTTACCAAAAAAAGAAGAGAGCATATCGAAATAAACAAAATTGCAGACAAAAATGGTAATATCATGACAGAAATTACCAAGATCCAGAATATCATGAGGGAATACTTCTCAAACCTTTACGCCAACAAATTTGAGAATCTAGATGAAATGGATGAATTCCTAGCCAATATTAACATACCCACACTGAACCAAGAAGAACTAACCCAACTCAACAGGCCTATTTCAAGCTCTGAAATAAAAATGGCAATTAGAGAACTTCCACCTAATAAAGCCCAGGGCCAGATGGATTCACAGCTGAATTCTATAAGGTCTTCAAAGCAGAGCTCACACCAATACTCCTCAAGCTCTTCAACAATATTGAAAATGAAGGTTCTTTACCAAACTCATTCTGTGAAGCCAGTATAACCCTCATCTCCAAACCAGAAATTCATCAAAGAAAGAGAACTATAGACCTATTTCTTTGATGAACATCGATGCAACACTTCTCAACGAAATACTGGCCAACCGTCTACAACAACTCATCAAAAAAATTATACACTATGATAGAACTGGATTCATCACAGGGAGGCAAAGCTGGTTCAACATTTGCAAATCAATTAATATAATTCAACACATCAACAGGAGCAGGGACAAAAATCACATGATTGTCTCAATAGATGCGGAAAAGGCATTTGAGAAGATCCAATACCCCTTTATGTTAAAAGCTCTGGAGAAACTAGGAATCCATGGAACATTCCTCAATATAATAAAGGCTGTGTATGAGAAACCCATTGCTAGTATTACACTTAATGGTGAAAATCTAAAGCCATTCCCTCTAAAATCAGGAACGAGACAAGGATGCCCACTCTCTCCACTACTCTTTAACATAGTACTAGAATTCCTAGTCAGTGCAATAAGGCAAGAAGCAAGCATAAAGGGGATCCAAGTAGGGAAAGAGGAAATAAAACTATCCCTCTTTGCAGATGACATGATTCTGTATTTAAAGACTCCTATAGACTCTACTCCCAAGCTCCTTGAGCTGATTCAAAACTTTGGAAGGGTAGCAGGCTATAAAATCAACCCTCAAAAATCAACTGCCTTCCTCTATGCCAACAGTGAGAGGAACGAGGCAATAATCAGGAAAGCAACTCCTTTCGCAATAGCCTCAAAGAAAATAAAGTACCTAGGAATTAGCTTAACTAAGAATGTAAAGGACCTTTTTGATGAAAACTTTAAAACCCTAAAAAAGGAAATTAAAGCAGAACTAAGGAAATGGAAAAACCTCCCATGCTCCTGGATTGGAAGAATCAACATTGTGAAAATGACAATCTTGCCAAGGGCTATCTACAAATTCAATGCAATACCCATCAATATCCCAATGGCATTCTTTAAAGAAATAGAAGAGGCAATCCAAAATTTCATATGGAATAATAAAAGACCCCGTATAGCAAAAACACTTCTTAGCAGAAAGAACAGCGCCGGAGGAATTTCAATTCCCAACTTTAGACTCTATTACAGAGCTATAATTATCAAAACTGCTTGGTACTGGCACAAGAACAGGCCTGAAGACCAATGGAATAGAACTGAAGACCCAGATATTAAACCACAGACCTATGGCCACCTAATCTTTGACAAGGGAGCCAAAAAAATAGAATGGAAAAAAGATAGCCTCTTCAACAAGTTGTGCTGGCAGAACTGGTTCAGCATCTGCAGAAAACTAAAGTTGGATCCTTCTTTGTCATCCTGCACTAGAACTAACTCCAAATGGATCAAAGACCTGGAGGTAAAAGCTGACACACTGAAAAACTTTACAAGAAGGAATAGGAGATACACTAGGCCTCCTTGCCACAGGTCGAAAATTTCTTAATAAGGACCAAGAATCACAACATTAAACTACATTAAACTACAGAGCTTTTGTATGGCAAAGGACATACCTAGTAAATTAAACAGGAAGCCTACAAAGTGGGAGAAGATCTTCACCACCCAAACAATGGACAAAGGCCTCATATCTAAAATATATCAACAGCTCAAAAAATTGAATCACTCCAAAACTAATCTCCAAAGTAACAACCATCCCTTTAAAAAATGGGCCAAAGACTTAAAGAGAGTCTTCTCTGAAGAAGAAACAAAAATGGTCTATAGACACATGAAGAAATGCTCAACATCTCTGGTCATAAAAGAAATGCAAATCAAAACAACTCTAAGATTACACCTCATTCCAGTTAGAATGGCCAGGATCAGTAAAACGAGTAACAACAGATGCTGGAGGGGATGTGGCCAGGAGGAATCACTACTACACTGTTGGTGGGAGTGCAAACTCATTCAACCACTATGGAAAGCAGTGTGGCAGTGCCTCAAAAGACTAAACATAGAGCTCCCCTATGACCCAGCAATTCGACTACTTGGCAACCGTCCAGAAACTAGGGCATATTAAATCCACTAGCACAACAATGTTCAGTGCAGCATTATTCACCATAGCAAAGATATGGAACCAACCTAGATGTCCCTCAGTTGATGAGTGGATCAACAAGTTGTGGTATTTGTACACAATGGAATTCTATGCTGGGGTCTGAAAGAACGACATCGCCCATTTGTTAGGAAATGGAAAGACTTAGAAAAAATCATATTAAGTGAAGTAAGCCAGACTCAAAGGAACTTCGGCTCAATGGCTTCCCTCATTTGTCATAATCAGTAGAAACCTTGGGCTCTACCAGCAGAGATCTGCAATAGAGCAAAACCTTGATACATAAGGCCATATAGTATGAAGGTAATTGAAAGGACCTCCAGGATATTGAAACAAAAGCCATATAACGAATGATTGTTGTCCTTAATGTACTATGTTATATCTCATCTCTTTTGCTGTC
This sequence comes from Megascapheus bottae, assembly GCF_031878675.1. Lineage (NCBI taxonomy): Eukaryota > Metazoa > Chordata > Mammalia > Rodentia > Geomyidae > Megascapheus > Megascapheus bottae. Next base: position 51,609,384 of record NC_143510.1, on the reverse strand, counting down.
CCTTGGGTATCTCATATTGTTACAGTATTTCACTTTGTTATATGATATATTGGATATATTTGTATTTGGTTATTTGAAATTGGATAGGGAAGGGGGGAAAACAAGATGAGGGGTGGGGGTGGGGGGAAGGGACATGCGGACCAAGACATGTGAAAGGGTATCAATGTATGTGAATTAATGCACCCTCTATCTGGCAAATATCATGTAACCCTTTTATTAATTACAATAAAAACATTTTTAAAAAAGAAATAAAAAGAAAAAAAAGGATAAATCTCTTGTTTCCCTGTCCAGGACACATTTCACTTAGACTCATTATATATGGTCATAAGCACATAGCTCTCCTCTGTTAGGAAAATTCTACACTTGTACTAATTATTACAAATAATGAAAACCATGGAGATTATGTACCTTTGCGTCTGGCTTACTTCACTTAATATGATTTTTTTTCCCAGTCTTTACATTTCCTTATGAATGGGATGATGTCATTCTTTCTGATAGCAGCATAGAATTCCATTGTGTATTTATACCATCTTCTTCATCCATTCATATGCAGAGGGGTATCTGGGTTGGTTCCATACCTTAAATATGGTGAATAATGTGCAATTAATATTGTTGTGATAGTAGGTTTAGATATGCCCTTGTTTCTGGACATTTGGGTAAATGCCCAAGAGTGCATTGCTGTTAGTCTTTTGAGGAATTGCAATACTGCTTTCCAGAGTGGTTAAACAAGATAACACTCCCACAGACAGTTTAGTAACATTCCCTCCTGGCCAAATCCCTGCTAGCATCTATGGTTATTACATTTCTTCAGGATGTCCATTCTAACTGGGATGAGGTGAAATCTCAAATTTGTTATGATTTGCATATATTTTAAGGTCAGTGATATCAAGGATTTTTTCATGTGGCTATAGGTTATTTTTCTTTTCTCTTCAGAGAAGTATCTCTTTAAGTCTTTAGCCCATCTTTTATTGGGATGGTTGTTTCTTTGTGGACATGTTTTTGAGAGATTTAAATTTTTTGAGTTTTGGTATATTTTAGATAGGAGACCCTTGTCTGTTGTATGGCAAATGAAGATCTTCTCCCACTCTATGGGCTTTCTGTTTATCTTGCCAGCCATGTCCTTTGCCATACAGAAGCTCTACAGTTTAATACAGACCCAATTCTCCAAACTTTCTTTGATTTATTGTGTTTCTTCGCTTTCACTAAGAAAGTTTTGACCCATGCAAAGAAATCCTAGTGAATCTTCTATTCCTTCACATAAAAATGTCAGAATATCTTCTTTTTTAAAAAATATTTATTTATTTATTTATTATTACTTTTTTTTTTTGCCAGTCCTGGGCTTGAGCTCAGGGCCTGAGCACTGTCCTTGGACTTTCTCAAGGCTAGAGCTCTACCCCTTGAGCCTCAGCACCACTTCTGGCTTTTTTCTAGGTATGTGGTACCGAGGAATCGAACCCGGGTCTTCGTGCATGCTAGGCAAGCACTTTAACCACTAGGCCAAACTCCCGGCCCCTAGAATATCTTCATTTACCACAAGATATTTGATGTATTTAGAATTGATTCTGGTACAGGGTGACAAATAAGGATTCAGCTTTAAAATTTGTTTTTTAACCAATTCTACTAGTTCCATTTGTTGAAAAGAATGTTTTTATTCCATCACTTAATACCAGTCCTATATAACTCCCTTGTGCCCCAAATCCTTGTGGGAATGCGAGTTCTTACTTCATATATCGGAATCATTACCAACATAATTAAACTGAGTTTTCTATTTTTCAATTCTTGCTACTTGGAACTAAACAGAAAACATTCCCTGTATCCATTTGTTTTGGAATACCTCTAAGAAAAGAATGAATACATATGACTGTGTGGATTGTTTTCAATATTGTTGGGTTAAGTCTTTTATTGAAGGTTCTCTAGTTTGAGAACTGAACTCTGTTTTTCTGAAGTTAGAATTATAAATTTGGAAATTAAAATATTCTCTACAGTAAACAAGAGAATTATGTTTTCCTTTCCTGAATGTCTTAAGAGACAAGTTGTTTTTGTCTCTCCAGAGGGAGAAGTGAACTAGATAATATCTTTTTCTTCCTAAACTTTCCAAAGTGTTTATTTACACACTAAGTCTGGACAATAGATTGGTTTATTAGCCAAGGATGATGAAGAACCAGACATAATTTTAGCTAGCACACAGAGAAGCATATTTGCTGTTGTCTGGGTTTTCACATGGCCAATGTATTTGGAGGTTGCATTCCTTCTTTGTTATCTAAAAATGTGGGTTTTTCCTTTTTCTCTTCTTTTTCTCCTATTGGATCAGACTTATTGCCTCCATTCCTCAGTGTGCAACCTGTTCCTGGATTTTACTGTGCCAAGGGGTAATTGAGACCGAATGAGACACTGTTCTGCGTTAGTTGGGCTTTTCCAGCTCAGATGATGCTCTACATCACCTGCTCCCTCACCAAGAACCATAAAGAAGGGGTAGTAATTTTAATTTTCTCCTGGTCACCGAGTGGCGCTTTCTGAGGATGACATTTTAGAAATTTTCTTGGTACACTCAGAAATTCCAGGTATGCTGGGAATGGTGGCTTCCGTCTGCAATCCTAGCTATCAGGAGGTTTAGATGTGAGGATAGCAGATCAAAGCCAGCCTAGGCGCTGAAGATTGTGCGATTCTTAGCTTCAATTAACCACCAAAAAAACAGAAATGGGGCTGTGGCTCAAGGGGTAGGGTGGTAGCCTTGAGCTGAGGAGCTCAGGAACATTGCCCAGGCCCAGAGTCCACATCCCATGACCCACCCCCCCCCCAAAAAAAAAATCCAGTTATTTTATAGCAGTGGGTCAGTACTAACTCTTCTGAACACTGACTGATGGCATCAGAACTAAACCAGAACTTTCAACTACTTTTTCATTTCTGGTCATCAAATTCCAGAAAAACAAATCCTTGTATTCATGTGCCAGAAGGGTTTGCTGGGATTAGCCTGGACATCGAAACATTGCAAGTGTTCATTTACTTTGATTATGTAAAGAAATGACATGAATCTAGTATTATGTCTTTAACAAAACTAGGTAAACATAAACTCCAGTGAAGAGCTAAAACCATAGAAATATTTTTAAAAAGTTTCCAAAGGATTGCCTAAACAATGGGACGTTCCAGAAATTTATAATAAAGGAAAGCAAGTATGATGAAGCTTACAATTACTATTTATTTGGAAGTTGATTAAAGTGATTAGAGATGAGAAGATACATTTCCAGGCTAAGGGGCTGAGGAATCAATTCAAAAGAAAGGATGTTCTGGTCCAGTCCTGAAGAAGAAATCTTGATGATGACAATGTTTCCCTTCTCAATGCTGTATTTATTTCGCAATTAGTTTAAATAAGTCTAAAATACCTGAAGAAAAAAAACAATGTAAAGTGTTTGATCATGCACATAGGGACTGTGTGCTCAGCGTCTTGGAATCTGAGTGGAGAGGAACATCTAGAAAATGCTAGTAAATTCCCAGGAGTCACTTGGAGAGCAAAGGGGAGATGAATGCAGCACTGAAAAAGGAAGCTCAGTGCTAATGATGTGTCAGCTTCCTAAACTTGTCCTGACTCTCTCACAGAGAAGGGCACCAGCAAAAGCCTCATCATCAAACCAATTCTAGTGTCTGAACAATTCTCAAAGATACCAATAATTTCAATTTAAGATAAAATGTTTGCATTCTTCAGGGAGAAGTTTTCCCCTTCAAATAATTTCTACTAAGGACACACTTTCACCAATCCCATTTCTAGAGAAAACTTGCACTTAACACTGATAACTAATAACCTTTAGTCTCTAGGATCCTTCAAAATTCATAAATGAACTTGAATCAGAACACAAAAATTGGAGGGTCATGGGCTGAAAAACAAAATTTGTTCCTGCTATTATTTCCCCCTCAGGCACTTTGGGAAGGAAAGGAAAAACAGGATAATGGATGTCACAAAGAAAAGAACCACTAAAGTGAAATTATCTTACTTGATAGCTTCCAAGGAGAGGCTGTGGAAGCTGCAGTAGTGGTGGTGGGTGCAGCTGTAGTTGCAGCATCCTCTGCAGTGGTGGCCTCTGCAGTGGTGCTGCTAGCGTCTTCTGTGGATATTGGAATTGAAGAGAAAAATGTTAGGGGACATGTCCTCTCGTCCTCAGGTAATAACATGTGTCCCCTCCATATTGCACACTCCTAATTTCATTTCAAAAGTTTGTCTGAATTTCTATTGTTAATGTGCTCACATCCTCATTCTCCCTACAAGCGTTCACTTTTCCCAATTCCTTTCCCCAATTATTTCAGTTCAGGAGAAACATAGTGAAGTTTTCCTTCTTGTGCAGTCACAGTGACCAAGTAGACAGGGCCACTTTTCTCCTAGAAATGATCAAAAATTCAAATCTCCCTCTTTTCTTATCCATAGAAAACCATTGCCCAAAGCAATGAGGGAGTTGCAGTCAACATTGGTTGCCACCTAGAGATTGGGAGTGAACATACTCCCACTCATTGCAGCACACTCTGTGCCCGACTTTCCTCATGCATAAAACTCTCCGTCCCATGCCCAATACTTTCCTCATAAAACAAAACTTAGGTGATATGTTCCCTTTTACTTTAGGTTCGTGAAAGTTGTCTTATTCCAAACATTAGCCCCATGTTTGGTCTTGCAAATTATAAAGAGCTTCAAATAAATGAAGAACAGCAATACTCTAAGAAGAGTATTGCTTGCACTTCTACCTATTGAAGAGGCCAAGATCTGAGGAGTAAGGATTAAACATATACAATAAAACAAAACAAAAACACAGAACAATCAGTCCCATATGTTTGTGCTCAGGGTGTTGAGCCTTTGAGTAAAGAGGAAAAATAATATCTTGAAATCTGATAACAATATCTGAGAGGCTTTTCTCCAAGAATAGCTAAGAAAAGAAGGACATTAGCTCCCTTCCAATCAACTTAATCATAAGGCATGCAGCTTTGTCTGGAAGTCTTCACAACATAGAAGATGTACATGGAAGCTCATAGCAATGAGGCTGGAAGGGAAATGGTCCTAGGAAGAGGGATAATGGCAGAGAAGGTTTCTAGTTCTGTGCTGACAGACCTAGTCCCTCTTGCTCTATTCTGTCTGAAGGAGAAAAACAACTGAATGATACAGCATTGGAGAGGGAGGATAGAATGAGTCCAATGATGGTAATATTTATCCTAAGGGATCCATGGTCCTGAGTTGTAATGCTGCAGAGAAATGGGAAGAAGGCAAGACAGCACAGTTCCCTTTCACCTATTGAAAGAAGACCCTAATTATCTCCTGAGCACCTTTTGCTGTTCCCTATTGCTTACCTTTAATTCTTGATCCCATCCTGTTTTGAGTATCAGTTTCCTGGTATTTTATTTTGCTGAATTCTGTTTGTTGCTTTTGCAGGATTTGCCATCTACAAGTTTTCACTTGAATGTACTGTATTTCACTATTTGCACACCATCCAACATATTCACTAGTGATTTTGTCATCTAAGTCCAGCTTTCACATATAAGGGGAAAATGGATGCAGAAGAAAGGAGGGGAAAAATGCAAGCAACAATACAGTGTGCACACATATCAGAATTACACTAAGTGTTAAATTGTTAAACCAACTAACATACACACACATACAAAAGGTAAAATAAAATAGCAAACATGATTGAGCTATTTGCTCCCTACAAACTCACTTCAAATAAAATAATATAAGTAGGTTATTACCAGAGACAAAGAAAAATGTTATGTAAAGATGAAGGGGTCTATTCCCTAAGAGGACATAGTAATCCTGAATGTAAATACACCAAACAAAAAAGCTTCAAAATGTGCAAAGACAAAAAAACAATAAAACTGAATAGAAAAGAATCCAATGTGCATTCTATTAAACTGAGCAAGTAAAGAAACGGTGCATAGGGGAAGGTTAGGTGAGCATGACGGAAGAAGTATTTCCTACTTTCTTAAATGGAAATTCTTTGTACAACTATTTAAAGATCATAACCAAAACTAAAGAAACCTTATTTTAATTATAATTGACACTAGCTTCTTAAGTAAAAAATAGGAAAAATTTCAGACTGATATAGGAAAATAAATCCATTGTCATAGTAATTTAATGTTCAAACAGAGATGGAGTTAGGTTCAAGTCAACAGGTAAAGAAGGAACAGCCTCCAGAAAAACCTCTCAATTCTCTTCTCTGGACAGTACCTATATGCCTACATCCACCCCAAACTTCAACTTGGTTAAGTCTGTTACTTACGAGCAGAAACCAGGATGGTGGAAACTCCCAATAATACAAGGAGAGCTAGGAACTTCATGATGCTGAGTTGCAGACTTAGGGCCCACACAACTGCAATCCCAGAAGAATGCAAGGTATTGATACCAGCATTCTAGATCTGATGTTTTATATACAGTGAGTGCCCCAAACAGGAAGGTCCAGTCACATATCTGGGAAGTTGGAGCAAAGTCGACAGAGGAAATGGAAGATTAAAGCCACAATTCATTTGAAAAGGTCACAGTTTCTGAGCTTTCATTCTAATGTCACAGCTTTCAATCAAGGATGTTTTATGTTAAATGTGTTCTAGGCCATAATTTTTTCCCACCTGTCACTTACCTTCCTTGTTATAATCTCCTTTGTCGATTTGGACAGTTCAAAGGCCAGTGTCCTTGATATGGACTGTTGCTTCCAAAATTATAATCTTTTCTATTGTCTATTTGAGGAAAACAACCAATCTCCAGAATCTTTCTTGGCCAGGATGCACCTTCTTGACACTGGCCTTCATCGTGGACATGTGTGGAGGTTCATCTGGCTTTAGGCAGATAGATTCTTTTTTTATATTTGTATTGTGATTAATAGAAGGGTTATATTATATTCACCAGATAGAAGGTGCATAACTTCACAAACATTGATACCCTTTTGCATGACATGGTCCCCATTTCTTTGCCCCATCCTCCCCTCTTATCTTAATTTTCCCCCTTTCCTTATCTAATTTCAAATAACCAATTAAGCACATATAAAATATATCAGATAACAAGGTGAAATATTGTAACAATATGAGAAAACCAAGAGACAGCAAAAGAGATGAGAGACAGCATAGTACATTAAGGACAACAGTCACTCATTATATGGCTTTCGTTTCCTTATCCTGGAGGTCCTTACATTTAGTGTCATACTATTTGGCCTAATGTCTCCAGATTTCATTCTACTGTAAATCTCTGCTAGGAGAGCCCAAGGTTTCTACTGATTATGAAAAATGAGGGAGACTATTTGGCCTATGTTCCTTTGAGTCTGGCTTACTTCACTTAATATGATTTTTTCTAAGTCTTTCCATTTCCTTACAAATGCGGCGATGTCCTTCTTTCTGACGGCAGCATAGAATTCCATTGTGTACAAATACCACAACTTGTTGATCCACTCATCAACTGAGGGACATCTAGGTTGGTTTCATATCTTTCCTATGGTAAATAGTGCTGCAAGGAATATCATTGTGCTAATGGATTCAGGATGTCCTTGTTTCTGGATGGTTGGGTAAATGCCAAGTAGTGGAATTGCTGGGTCATAGGGGAGCTCTATGTTTAGTCTTTTGAGGAACTGCCATACTGCTTTCCATAGTGGTTGAACAAGTTTGCACTCCCACCAACAGTGTAGTAGTGATCCCTCTTGGCCACATCCCCTCCAGCAACTGTTGTTATTAGATTTCTTGATCCTGGCCATTCTAACTGGAGTGAGATGGAATCTTAGAGTTGTTTTGATTAGCACTTCTTTTATGACCACAGATGTCCAGCATTTCTTCATGTGTCTATAAGACATTTTTATTTCTTCTTCAGAGAAGACTCTCTTTAAGTGTTTGCCCCATCTTTTAAGGGAATGGTTCCTACTTTGGAGATTAGTTTTGGAGTGATTCAATTTTTTGAGCTGTTGATATATTTTAGTTATGAGGCCTTTGTCCATTGTATGGTTAGTGAAGATCTTCTCCCATTCTGTAGGCTTCCTAATTAATTTACTAGCTGTGTCCTTTGCCATACAGAAACTTTGCAGTTTAATACAATCCCACTTATCCAGCCTTTCTCTGATTTGTTGTGTTTCTTGGACCTTATTGAGAAAGTTTTGACCTGTACCAAGGAGGCCTAGTGTATCTCCTATTCCTTCTTCTAAAGTTTTCAGTGTGTCAGCTTTGATTTTTGCAGGTTAATTTTATGCCCTGCTACCTTTCCAAAGTTTTGAATCAGCTCAAGGAGCTTGGGAGTGGAGCCTATAGGGTTCTTTAAATACAGAATCATGCCATCTGCAAAGAGGGAAAGTTTGACTTTCTCTTTCCCAATTTGGATCCCATTTATGCTTGCTTCTTTCTTTATTGCTCTGGCTAGGAATTCTAATACTATGTTAAAGAGGAGTGGAGAGAGTGGGCATCCTTATCTCATTCCTGATTTTAGAGGGAATGGCTTTAGCTTTTCGCCAATAAGTATAATACTAGCTGTGGGTAGGCAGATAGATTCTAAACATGATGAAAAGTGATGAAATCAAACTTCTCGGTAATTAGCAATTCTGGTTTAAAGATGTTACATCAAGACACCTGTTGATGGTTCCTGTGGGGAATCCTAGCTATTATTGATGCAGCCTAGCAGGAAATTCTGAGAGAATCTTTCTCCTCTAAAGTACTAGAAAGCCAAATGTGGAGCTGTGGCTGAAAATATAAAGCCACAGAATTGGGCAAAAGATGCTCTGTGACAGTCTTCCTCCCTGTGCAATGACAGCGATTGAGAAGACAAAGTCTTTCTCCCAGGCGTGAACAAATATTCAACCCCGCTGAAAAAAACTGTTGCTCAGAAGCAGTAAGTGAAGCTGCAGTCCACAATCTTAGTTGTCAACTAGGAGAATGGAAGTGAACATGGTTTAGGCATTAGGCATACGCTCCCTTTGTTACAACACACCTTGGAACCTAATTTTCTTCATACTTACAACATTCTGTCCTGTACCCATAACAGTATCTTCTTTAAAGAGAATCTATAGGATTTTATCTTTTAATTGAGACTCACAAATGTTCCCTTACTTCTATCATTAGACACACATTTGGATTTGCAAATTATAAAAAGCCAAACATACACAACAACACAAAAACAATACTTTAAGCACAGTGATTATGACTCTTTCTTGTACTTTTATCTACCCAGAAGGCCAGGATCTGAGGATTAGGGGTTAAACACAAACAATAAAACAATATAAAATCCACTCAGTCCTCCATGTCTGGACTTGTAGCTTTGAGATGTGTGCTAAGGAAGGAAAATAGTATATACAGAGCTGGTAACACTGTATGAGAGGATTTTGTATAACAATATGTAAGAAAGGAGGAGATTATTTGCCTTCAGATAATGCAAGTCATCAGGAATGCAGTTTTCCTGGAAGTTTTTATTTATTTATTTATTTATTTATTTATTTATTTATTTATTTATTTATTTTGTTGGTGGTCATAGGGTTTGAACTGTGGACCTGGGTGATCTCCCTGAGCTGTTCACCTCAAGGCTAGAGCTCTATCACTTTGAGCCACAGAGCCACTTCTGGTTTTCTGGTGGTAAATTGGAGATAAGTATCCCATAGAATTGTGTCCAGTTGGCTTGAACTGTGATCCTCAGATCTCAGCCTCCTGAGTAGCTACGAGTAAAGGCATGAGCCACCATTGCCCAGCTCCTTTATCATGCAGAATATATATATACATATATTATATATATATGTATATATATAAGATGACAGGAGTGAGGCTGGGAAGGAAATGGCTCTCGAAAGAAAGAAAATAGCAAAGCACCTTTCTAGTAACTGTGGTGTCAGAGCTATAGTCCCTGTTGTCTTCTTCATTGAAAGAGACAAAATTAAATGAAAGAGCATTGAAGCAGAAAGCTAGAATGAGACCAGTAAGGGTACTGTTTGTCCTTGGATAGGCATGTTCCTGCGCAGCGATGCTAAAGACAAATGGGGCCTGCACAAAACAACAGAGTTGTTGTTGTTCTTGAAATTGTTCACTGATCACCTCCTAAATACCTTTCATTCTTCTCCATGCTCTTCCCCTTCCTTTTGACCCGATCTGGTTTGGAGTAGCAGATGCTTGGTATTTCATGTTGCTGAATGTTGATTGTGGATTTCTAAGGATATGCCTTGTTCTTGATCTGCCTAGAATCTACCATCTTTCAATACTTTTATTCGTATATATTTGCATACCATCCAACACATTTAAAAAATAAATTTGTCAGCTAAATCTAGCTTCCACATGCAAGAGCAAACATGTATAAAGAGGAGAGGAGGGGGGTAATGCAGGCAAGAATCCAATGTGTATTCTTTAAACTTGAGAAAAGTTCGTGAAAGTGTGGATAGGGGATGGTTTAGAGAGCATTATGAAAGAAGTGACATTGATGAAGATACATTGTATTTACTACTTCCTTTTTTTTAAAGAATTTATTAACGTTGATTCTTACATCATATTTTAAATGACAAGTTTAACATACAAGTGTTCAAGGAGAGAATATTTACTTCCTCTTTTAACCTTTTGTTTGTTTTTTTTAAATTTTATTGTATTGTTGGGGTGATGTACAGAGGGGTACAGTTATATTCATTAGGTAGCTGGTACATTACTTCTTGAATATTGTTACCCCTTCCCATATTTTTCTCCCACTTTCCCCATTGCAGGTACTGTTACACCACATCTTCATCATGTAATCTGGAAGCACATTTGGACAGACATCAGTCACATGATGTCAGATGTAGTAGACTTTTTCACTTCTGGGTGTCATTTTGGTCAGAGACACATGTGTCTAATTTGGGAGCATTTCTGATTGGAGATCTGGGGGAGTGTAGAAATCCCCCCCACCTTTTTGTTTCGTTTGGTTTAGTTTCTGTTCCTACCTCTTGAAGTGCTCATGATGATTGAAACAGAATAGAAGCTGGTAGCTCACACCTGTAATCCTAGCTAAGATCTTAGGATCCAGGTTCAAAGCCAGCATGGGATGTTTTAGAACAGAATTAACATTTTGCTGAGATTTTGTATGTTATAGGTACATATTAATGTATGTAATAAAATATTATGCCTGTAGCGTATTTGGCACATCATAGATTTTTATGTCTATGTAGTTATGTTTATATCTCCAACACCATGTCTATAACCTTGGGTACCCAAATATTGAGTTCTTGCTCTTGTACTGTTTGGATCTAATGTCCACATATTAAGTACACCATGTTCCTTTTGTTCCTTTGGTCTTGCCTTATCTTACTCGTCATGATTAGCTCTAGCTTCATCCACTTCCGGGTGAATGCCATCATTTTATCCTGTGTGTTGGCTATGTTGAATGCCACTGTGTGTATGTGTGTGTATATATATATATGTATATATATGTATATATATATCACATTTTTTGTACCCATTCATCTGCAGTAGGGCATCTGGGTTGTTTCAATCACTTGGCTTTTGTGAATAGTGCAAAGATGAACATACCTTAGCAGGTGTCCTTATCATACCTTGGAAAGTATCACAGTGCTAAGTGCATCTTCTCATATGAATAATATTCATTGAATGAATAGTAGCTTCAGTATGTCCTCATTTGTGTTCTTGTGGATAAATGTGCAGGAGTAAAATTGCCGGGGATAGGGAAGCTTTATAATGTATCTTTAGAGAAGACTGTATAATGCTTTCCAGATTGGATGAGCAAGTTTTCATTTCCACCAACAGTGTAAGAGAGTTCACTTTTGGCCTCATCCATGACCCGATTGTGATTAGTTTTCTTGATAATGGCCATTCTAATTGAGGTGTATTCTCAATGTTGTTTTGATTCACATTTCCTTTATTTCTTGGTATGCTGAAAGCTTCTTCATGTATCTATTGACCATTGTTACTTCTATTCCTAAGTAGTCTCTCTTTAGCCTATTTATTAATTGCATTGTTGTCTCTTTAAATATTACCCTTTCTTGCTGAGTCCCTCCATGTTCGTGTCTCAATTACAGTCCCAATTCAAATAAGAGAACAAACAAGACAAAAAGAAAACTAAAGCAAACACAAACATCTATGTATATATGGAGATAATTAGAATAAATATATTTATATACATACATATTTCATGCTACATTTTGTTTTTTCCTTTAATATATTTTTACTGTAATTAATAGAAGGGTTGCAATATATTTGTCAGATAGAAGGTGCATTAATTCACAAACATCACTACACCTTCTTATGTTTTTGCCCCCATTTCTTCCCTCTGCCCCTCCCCTCATCTTGTTTCCCCCTTCAGATAAGGGGTCCAAAAAGAAATAATGAAAATGTAGCATTGACTCCAGTTAGAACAGCTATTGTCAAGAAATATAATAACAATATTTGCCGGAGGGGATGTGGCCAGGAGGGATCACTACTACACTGTTGGTGGGAGTTTACATTCCTTCAACCACTATGGAAAGCAGTGTGGTGGTTCCTCAAAAGACTAAACCTAGAGCTCCTCTATGTCCCACCAATTCCATTGCTTGGCCTTTACCCAATTGTCCAGAAACCAGGACATACTAAACCCATGAGTACAGCACTATTTACCATAGCGAAGATATGGAACCAACCCAGATGTCCCTCAGCTGATGAGTGGATCAACAAGATGTGGTATTTATATCCAATGGAATTCTATGCTGCCATCAGAAAGAACATCACCCCATTTGTAAGGAAATGGAAATACTTGGAAAAAAATAATAAGTGATTATTTGTTTTCCTGATCCTGGCCATTCTAACTGGAGTGAGGTGGAATCTTAGAGTTGTTTTCATTTGCATTTCTTTTATGACCAGAGATGTTGAGCATTTCTTCATGTGTCTATGGGCCATTTTTGTTTCTTCTTCAGAGAAGACTCTCTTTAAATCTTTGGCCCATTTTTTAATGGGATGGTTGTTACTTTGGAGATTAGTTTTGGAGTGATTCAATTATTTGAGTTGTTGATATATTTTAGATATGAGGCCTTTGTCTGTTGTTTGGTTGGTGAAGATCTTCTCCCACTCTGTAGGCTTCCTAATTAATTTACTAGCTATGTCCTTTGCCATACAAAAGCTCCTCAGTTTAATGCAGTCCCACTTATCCAGCCTTTCTCTGATTTGTTGTGATTCTTGGTCCTTATTAAGAAAGTTTTTACCTGTGCCAAGGAGGCCTAGTGTATCTCCTATTCCTTCCTGTAAAGTTTTCAGTGTGTCAGCTGGTTAGAATGGCCAGGATCAGGAAAACAAATAACAGATGCTGGAGGGGATGTGGCCAGGAGGGATCACTACTACCCTGTTGGTGGGAGTGAAAACTCGTTCAACCACTATGGAAAGCAGTGTGGCAGTGCCTCAAAAGGCTAAACATAGAACTCCCCTATGACCCAGCAATTCCACTACTTGGCATTTACCCAACCATCCAGAAACAAGGGCATACTAAATCCACTAGCACAACAATGTTCATTGCAGCACTATTCACCATAGCAAAGATATGGAACCAACCTAGATGTCCCTCAGTTGATGAGTGGATCAACAAGTTGTGGTATTTGTACACAATGGAATTCTATGCTGCTGTCAGAAAGAATGACATCGCCCCATTCGTTAGGAAATGGAAAGACTTAGAAAAAATCATATTAAGTGAAGTAAGCCAGACTCAAAGGAACTTAGGCTCAATGGTTTCCCTCATTCGTCATAATCAGTAGAAACCTTGGGCTCTACTAGCAGAGATCTGCAATAGAGCAAAATCTTGATACATAAGGCCATATAGTATGAAGCTAATTGAAAGGACCTCCAGGATATTGAAACAAAAGCTATATAATGAATGGTTGTTGTCCTTAATGTACTATATTGTCTCTCATCTCCTTTGTTGTCTCTTGGTTATCTCATATTGTTACAGTATCTCACTTTGTTATCTGATATATTGAATTTATTTGTATTTGGTTATTTGAAATTTGATAGGGAAGGGGGAAAAACCAAGACGGGTAGGGGGTGTGGGGGGGAGGGTAATGGGTACCAAGACATGTGAAAGGGTATCAATGTATGTGAATTAATGCACCTTCTATCTGGCAAATATCATGTAACCCTTTTACTAATTACAATAAAAAAAGAAAAAAAATAATAAGTGAAAGTAAGTCAGACTCAAAGGAACATAGGCTCAGTGGCTTCCCTCATTTGTTATAATTAATATAAACCTTGGACTCTCCTAGCAGAGGTTTACAATAAGGCAAAATCTAGGTACATAAGGCCATATAGGATGAGGCTAATTGAATGGACCTCCAGGATATGGAAAAAAGGGACATATAATGTGTGATTGTTGTTCTTAATGTAGTTCCTTGGTTACCTCATATTGTTAGAGTATCTTAACTTATTATCTGATATATGGTGTATATATATATATACATATATATACATACATACTTGTTTATTTGAAATAGAATAGGGAAAGGGGAAAACAAGATGATGCTAGGTGGTGGGGGAAGGGAAACGGGGGAAAAACATGAGAATTGGTAGCAATGTTTGTGAAGTCATGAACTTTGTATTTAGTGAATATAATGTAACCCATCTATTAATTACAATAAAAATACATGAAAAAAAGACAAACAGTTGAAAACAATTTTAAATCAGTTTGGCGCGGGGGCAGGGGGAGGGAAATGGGGACCAAGACATGAGAAAGGGTATCAATGTATGTGGAGTAATGTACCTTCTATCTGGTGAATATAATGTAACCCTTATATTAATTACAATAAAAATATATATGAAAAATAAACAAAAAAATCTGTTTCGTAGAAGTATTCATCATTAAGTATCATATAGAAGTAGGACAACTGGAGCAATCGGCGGAGGATTGGGGCAGTTCAGTGTCTTTCTGAGCTCTTGCCAAGATACCAGTTCTGGCATCGTAGGGGAAAGTTCATACCCAAAGATCCATGGTAAGTAAACTTTAGCACCACAGAGCTCTCAGTCACAGAGGAGAAAGGCAGGAAACCAGTACAAGAAGGCAGCGGTTGAGCCGCACCAGACTGTGTGGCCGGGAATCTGAGCAGACAGGGCTTTCCGGTAGCCCAGTCCTGCTGGCTCCAGACAGAGCCAGATAGAGTCTGCACAAGCCCAGAGCCGTCACCCGGCTGTGCATGGACCTGCCAGCTTTGCACAACTGGAGAATCCAGCAATTTGTGAGTATCTCTGAGAAGTTTCCACTTCTGCCGCTGGAACGGCATTGGGAGGGAATCCCCTCCCCCACCAGTTGAGAGCAAGGCCATCTTGACTGCTGGCCATGACTCGGCCAAAATAACTGGAGCCTGAGGAGTGGTGCTGGCAATGCCATCATTCTAAAGGGCAAAGGATTTCCCAGAGGCAGCTTAGCTGGATGTCTAATGCAAATATATACAAGAAATAGTGAAATTCAGTACATTCAAAGGAAAAATTATGGATAGCAAATCCTGGAAAAGCCACAATCAGAATTCAGCAAAATAACATACCAGAAAGCTGATATTTAAAGCAGGATGTGATCAACCTTTAAAGATAAGAAAAAGAAAAGAGCAAAAGGTGCTTAGGATGCAATCAAGGTCTTCTTTCAATAAGTGAAAGGGAACTCTGCTGTCTTGTCCATGTGCCATTTCTCTGTAGCATCACCACTCTAGACCATGGGTTCCTAAGGGCAAATATTACCATCACTGGACTCATGCTATCTTGTCTCTCCAATGCTGTTTCTTTCAGTTTTTTCTCCTACAAATAGAATAGAGCTAGAGGGACTAGGTCTCTCAGCACAGTAATAGAATCCTTCTCTGCCATTATCCTTCTTGCTAGGACCATTTCCCTCCCAGCCTCATTGCTATCAGCTTCCATGTACATCTTTGATGTTATGAAGACTTCCAGGCAAAGCTGCATGCCTTATGATTAAGTTGATTGGAAGGCAGCTAATCTCCTCCTTTTCTTAGCTATTCTTAGAGAAAAGCCTCTCAGAAATAGTTATCATATTTCAAGATATTATTTCTCCTTCTTTACTGTAAGGCTCAGCACTCTAAGCAAAGGCATTTGGAGCTGATTAGTCGTGTATTTGTTTTACTTTATGTATATGTTGGAACCTTACTCCTCAGATCTTGGCCTCTTCAGTAGATAGAAGTGCAAGCAAGAGCCCGCAGCACTCTGCTTACAGTTTTGCTGTTCTTCATTTATTTGTAGCTCTATATAATTTGTAAATCGAAACATGGGGCTAATGTTAGGAGTAAGACAATTTTCATGAGTCTAAAGTGAAAGGGAACGCATCATCTAAGTTCTGTTTCATGGGGAAAGTATTGGGTACAGGATAGAATACTATAAGCATGAAAGAAGTCGGGCACAAGGTGTGCTGCAATGAGTGGGAGTATGTGTAATGCCCAAACCATGTTCACTCCCAATCTCTCGGCTGGTACCCAATGTTGTTGATGGCCACTCCCTCATTGCTTTGGGGCAACAGTTTTCTGTGGATAAGAAAACAGAGAGAGTTGAATTTTTTGCTCATTTCTAGGAGTAAAATGGCCCTGTCTACTTGGTTACTGTGACTGAACAAGAAGGAAAACTTCAGTATGTTTGCTCCTCAAAAAATAAGTGACAAAAGAAATTGGGAAGGGTGGATGTTTGTAGGGAGAATGAGGATGTGAGCACATTTATAATAGAAATACAGACAAAGTTTTGGAATGAAATTAGGAGTGTGTAATACAGGGATGGACACATGTTATTACCTGAGGAAGAGAGGACATGTCCCCTGACCTTTTTCTCTTCAATTCCAATATCCACAGAAGACGCTAGCAGCACCACTGCAGAGGATACTGCAACTACAGCTCTAGAAGAATTTATAGCTGAACCTGCCAAAAACATTGCTTTCCAGCTACGAAGTAAGATAATTTCACCTTAGTGGTTCTTTTCTTTGTGACATCCATTGTCCTCTCTGCTGCTCCTTCCTTTCACAAAGTATGAACGAGAAATAGTAGCAGGAACACTCTTTGATTTTCAGCCAGTGACTCTCCAAGTTTCGTGTTCTGATTCACGTTAATTTATGAATTTTTAAGGACCCAAGAGGCTAAAGGTTCTTTTTAGTTATCATTGTTAACGACATGTTTTCTCTAGAAATGGAATTGAAGAAACTGGGTCCTTAGTAGTAATTGGAAGGAGAAAAATTCTCCTTGCAGAATGCAAACATTTTATCTTGAATTGAAATTATTGCTATCTTTGGGAATTATTAAGACATTAGAAATGGCTTGAGGACAAGGCTTCTGCAGGTTCACTGTTCTCTGAGAGAGTCAGGACAATTTTGGGAAGCTGACAGTTCATTAGCACTGAGGTCCCTTTTTCAGTGCTGCATTCTTCTCCCCTTTGCTCTCCAGGTGACTCCTGGAAACTTACTAGTATTTTCTAGATGTTCCTCTCCACTCAGATTCCAAGACTCTGAGAACACAGTCTCTATGTATATGATCAAACATTTCACATTGATTTTTTTTTTATCTTCGGGTCTTTTAGACTTCTTCCAGAAATAAATATGGCTGTGAGAAGAAAAATAATTTCATCATCAAGATTTCTTCTTCTAAACTTGATCAGGACATCCTTTAACTTTAATTGATCCCCTCACCCCTAGCCCTGGAAATGTATCTTCTCATCTCTAATCACTTTAATCAACTTCCAAATAAGTAGTAATTGTTAGCCTCCTCATACTTGCCTCCCTTTGCTATGAATTTCTGGAACTTCCCATTGTTTAGGCAATCCCTTGGAAACTTTTAAGAAGTATTTCTATGGTTTTAGCTCTTAACTGGAGTTTACGTTTACTTTGTATTGTTGTAGACATAATACTAGACCCATCACGATTCTTGGTATAAGTACAGTAAATTAACACTTATAATGAGAAAGGTTATCAATGTATGTGAATTAATGCACCTTTTATCTGGCGAATATAATGTAACCCTTCTATTAATTACAATAAAAATATATGAAAAAAGGGTATTCTTCAGTTTTTTTGGGGGGTGGGCAGGTTGGAAACTTGTATCTCCACTAAATTCGGGATCCAAACACTTCACAAAATCTTTTTCTCTTGTGATATGGATTTGCGGTTTTCAGATCCGATTGTTTGATTGGGAAAACAAAGCTGAAAGATTCGCTGGCGGCTTTGTTTACCAGGTCTGTGGCTGGCACAGGGGACAGACTTCAGCAGCACTGGGGCCGGATTTCTGGCTAAGGGATCTCTGGGAAATCCTTTGCCCTTTAGAATGATGGTGCTGCCAGCAACACCTCTCAGGCTCCAATTGCTTTGGCTGGATCTTTGCCAGCAGTCAAGATGGCGCTGCTCTCCACTTGTGGGTGAGGGGTTTCCTACCCAATGCCATTCTGCGAGCAGAAGTGGAAACTTCTCCTCGGAGGTAGTCAAAAAATTGCTGGATTCTCACGTTCTGTGAAGCTGGCAGGTCCATGCATGGCCGGGTGTCGGCTCTGGGCTCGCACAGGCTCTGTGTGGCTCTGTCTGCAGCCAGCAGGTCTGCGCTGCCAAGAAGCGCTGTGTGCTTCACGGCTGGCGGGGATCCATGCTGTGTTCTCACGCTGGTATTCTGACATTTTCCTCTCTGACTGAGATCTCTGTGGCGCTAAAGCTTACTTAGGATCAATTTTTTGTAAAGAACTGTCCCCTATGCTGCCACAATTTGTATCTTGGCAGGAGCTCAGAACAACTCACACTGAACTGCCGCCATCTTCCGCCAATCATCAATGTTGATGTTATTCTGACATTTTTATCTCATACAATTTATACTCACAAAATGATTGTAAGAAAATTTTTCTTCAAGTCACACGAGCAACAAAAAACCCCAACTTTTCTCCACAGAACTGGATTCTGGCTGTCAGCACAGTTGGCACTCCTTTCTCTGCGTGCTGAGCTGTGCCTGTTCGTCACTGTGGCCAGGACACTGTTGGTGGGAGTGCAAACTCGTTCAACCACTATGGAAAGCAATATGGCAGTTCCTCAAAAGACTAAACATAGAGCTCCCCTATGACCCAGCAATTCCACTTCTTGGCATTTACCCAATTGTCCAGAAACAAGGACATGCTAAATCCACTAGCACAACAATGTTCATTGCAGCACTATTTACCATAGTAAAAATATGGAACCAACCTAGATGTCCCTCAGTTAGTGAATGGATCAACAAGATGTGGTATTTATACACAGTGGAATTCTATGCTGCTGTCAGAAAGAACGACATCTCCCCATTTGTTAGGTGTGGGGAGCTGCGAGGGCTGCGCCTTAAAGATGGCGCTGGTTTCTGCCTTCCGCCATCCCGATGGCGAGTGCTCTCTGTGAAAACAACTCCTTATATGGCTAAGTTTTGGCTTCTGGCTTGCTTCCGTGTAGTTGGCCCTATCGGCATCTCCCACGTGGCTTTTCAGGATTGGCCAGGCAGAGGTCATATAAGACCAGGGATAGTCCCGGAAGAGGAAGAAGAAGAAGAGAGAAGGAGAAAGGAAGAAGCTTGTTAATGGTTCCTGAATAAACCACTTGGAGAAGAATCCTGTGTCGCGTCTTCCTTGCTGGTCGAGGCGGAAGCAACAAGTGGTGGCCCGTACGGGGAAACACTTATACGGAGGATTCAGAACTCCTTGTGGTCAGGGCGGTGCACCGGAAAGTTCCCAGGTAAGTGGGAATCCGCGGTCAAAGCAGGCATAGCTCGGGGCTCTACTTTGTAGATAAGAGAGAGAGCGGCAACCCGGGGAGAAACAAAAATAAAGGAAAAGTGAAAGCGTAACAAAATGACAATTTTCTTAACTGAAGATGGGCGCCACGACATCACATCCAATTTTTCTGGCCCTCGATGAACTATTGCGTTCTAAGGGGCTAAAACTAAGAAAGGGTACACTGCAAGGATTTCTTAATGAGTGTGAAACTGTGGCTCCTTGGTTTATTGTATCAGGGAACCTTACAGTAGCTTCTTTAGATAAATTAGGGAAGGATTTGGACTTTGCTTATGAGCCAAGGCACGTTAAAAGCTGGAGTTAGAACCATTTGGAAAATGATTAGGGGGTGTCTTCAAGACCAGCGCTGTTGTGACGCTGTGGAAAATGGTCGGTCGGCACTAGAACAGCTGCAGGAGGAAAGATCTGAAAAGGCGTACAGTGAAAATTCACTTAGCGAGAAAGGGAAAGCGTCCAAAAGACTTTACCCCGACCTGTCTGAGTTTAAAGAGGAAGGAGGGTCTGATCTAAGCAGCTCAGGAAAGGATGAGGAAGTACAGGCCTTGATACAACAAATGCGGAAGATTCGCTTAAAACGAGAAAAGGGGAAGCAAAGCAGTAAGTGGAATGTAGGGGAGGAGACTCCCGAGAGGAGTCCTCCAGCCACTGCCTCAGCGCCTCTAATTCCACCTCCCTATCAACAGGGGGCAGTTGAGTTTGCACAGAACTAGCTTATCCAGTTTTTCAGGACCAAAACCAACAGAGATATCATGAGCCACTTGAGTTTAAAGTGGTTAAGTCCTTGGCTGAGTCAGTTCGAACGTATGACATAACTGCCTCCTTTACAGTGGCTCAGGTAGAGGCCTTGAAGAGAAACTGTATGACTCCTTCTGACTGGGCCAGACTTACTCGTGCCTGTTTGAGCCCAGGGCAATACTTGGACTGGCGAGCTTTTGTGTTGGAGTTTTCCAACGAACAGGCAGCAATTAATCAAGCAAATGGTCACGGACCCTGGGACAGGGACATGCTTCTGGGGCAGGGAAGATTTGCTAACGTTCAAACAGGGTATCCACCGGAAGTGTATGAGCAAATTAATGACATTTGTATTAGAGCCTGGAAAGCCTTGCCTAATCGAGGGGAAGTTAGTGGCAATCTTACAAAAATCCTGCAGGGGGCCACCGAACCGTTTTCGGATTTTGTTGCTCGGATGGTTGAGGCAGCGGGGAGAATTTTTGGCGACCCAGATAGAGCCATGCCCCTAGTAAAACAACTGATTTATGAGCAGTGTAACAAAGAGTGCAAGGCTGCTATAACTCCATATAAACATAAAGGCATAGAAGCATGGATGAAAGTTTGTAGAGAGTTGGGGGGCCCATTGACTAATTCTGGCCTCGCTGCAGCTGTAATCCAGCTCACTAGTAAGAAAAGCAATGCATCCGGAGCATGCTTTAAATGTGGAAAAATGGGACATCTTAAGCGAGATTGTCCAGAACGAAGAGGAGCTGGAGGAACAGGAAGGACCCAGCCAAGTAGACAACCTGGACTCTGTCCAAGATGCAGAAAGGGCAAGCATTGGGCAAATGAATGTAAATCAGTAAAGGATGTAAATGGACAGCCTCTAGGCCACCCTGCCCAGTCAAAAAACGGCCAGAGGAGCCCACGTCCCCAGGGCCCACAAATATATGTGGCTGTAGAGAGCCAGAGCGAGGGGGCGCCCCAGGAGAGATGGCCCACCCTACGCCATCCCAAGGACCGCGGAGAGCCACTGCAGGTTCAGCGGGATTGGACCTCCGTGCCACCGCCAGGGTCATATTAACACCTCAAATGGGAGTGCAACTGGTGGACTCAGATTTTCAGGGGCCCCTAAAGAGTGGCACAGTGGGGTTGTTAATCGGCCGTTCCTCGGCAACCCTCCGAGGCCTCAGAGTTCACCCAGGGGTCATTGACCCAGATTACACAGGAATAGTTAAAATTATGGTTGAAGCACCAAAAGGCATAGTGGCTATTTCTCCAGGAGATAGAATAGCACAATTACTGCTTCTTCCTAGTCTCCATGAGACTTTCCCTGCCAGGCAGGCCGCCAGGGGAGACAAAGGCTTTGGATCCACCGGCGTGGAACTGGTGTGTATGTCATTAGACTTGAATGAAAGGCCTACTATGGAATTAGAGGTGGATGGAAAAAGAATCATTGGACTTTTAGATACAGGAGCAGACCGCAGCATTATAGCCAAAAAGGACTGGCCTCAGGGATGACCAGTGCAGGCCTCTGATCAGACTCTGAGAGGTCTAGGCTATGCGAGGGCCCCTGATGTCAGTGCTTGGCAATTGAATTGGAAAGATGAGGAAGGACACTCAGGAACCATTCAGCCTTATGTTCTTGAGCTTCCGGTCTCACTGTGGGGCCGTGACCTAATGAAAGAGATGGGCTTCTGTCTTAGCAATGATTATTCACCTGCCTCCAAAGACATGATACTACAGATGGGATATTATCCTGGCCGTGGACTGGGGAAGAAGTTGCAGGGCCGAAAAAACCCTATTGAGGTCCAGAAAAAATTAGATAAACATGGGTTGGGTTTTTCCTAGGGGCCGCTGAGGAGCAAGTCCCCATTACTTGGAAGACGGAGGAACCAGTATGGGTGCCTCAGTGGCCGTTAACCTCCGAGGAATTAGCAGCAGCCCAAACCCTTGTGAAAGAACAATATGACTTACGTCATATTAGGCCCTCTGTGTCACCTTGGAACACACCTATTTTTGTTATAAAGAAGAAGTCTGGAAAATGGCGATTATTGCATGATCTGCGAGCCATTAATGCCCAAATGCAAATTATGGGCCCCATACAAAGGGGATTACCTGTGTTGTCCGCCCTTCCCGAGCATTGGCCCATTATAGCAATAGATATTAAGGATTGCTTTTTTTCCATACCCTTGCACCCCCGAGATTGTGAACGCTTTGCTTTTACTGTGCCATCTTGTAATCATGAGGATCCAGAACAAAGATATGAGTGGATTGTTTTGCCTCAAGGTATGGCAAATAGCCCAACCATGTGTCAACTATATGTGGGGCAAGCTATCCGCCCTATTAGACAAAAGTATCCAACTTTGAAATGCATCCATTATATGGATGATGTTCTCTTAGCTGCAAAAAATGAGGAAATATTGAATGAAGCATATGGTGAATTAGTTAACACCATGCAACAACGGAGATTGCATGTGGCCCCGGAGAAAGTTCAATTAGGAAGGGTAGTAGAATATTTGGGTGCAAAAATTACCCCCATTTCTGTGATGCCACAGAAGTTAACTTTGAGAATAGATAATTTGAAAACCTTGAATGATTTTCAAAAATTGTTAGGAGATATTAATTGGATAAGGAATTATTTAGGTATACCAAATTATGAGTTGAAGCCCCTTTTTGATGTTCTTAAGGGCGGTTCAGATTTAGCCTCCCCTCGGGTCTTGAATGAGGAAGCCCGCTCAGCCCCTGTGAAGGTAGAGAATGCATGTAATAATATTACCCTATGCAGATTAAAGGAGGGTGAACCCTTTTCCTTGTGCATAATCCCCTCTTTTTATCAGCCCACTGGAGTTTTACGGCAAAAAGGCCCTTTATTATGGATCCATCCTCGAGTGTCCCCTGGAAAGTCCCTTGGATACTATCCTGATGCGGTTGCCCTATTGGCATTACAGGGTATCCAGCAAAGTATTCAATTTTTGGGACAAGCCCCCAACACAATTATTGTTCCATATACCTCTCAACAGGTACAGGTTTTATGTGCTGCTGTTGATAATTGGGCTGTTCTTAAATGCTCCTTTAATGGAGAAATTGATAATCATTATCCAAAGCATCCTTTATTGGGATTTATAAAGGAACACCCAATTATTTTTCCAAAAATTACTGTACAAGAACCTATAGCAGATACTCCCAATATCTTTACTGATGGGTCCAAAACAGGCTGTGGTGTGTATGTAGTTAACACCCAACCCCCAGTTCAACATCAATTTACTCCGGGCAACCCCCAAGTAATAGAATTAATGATTGTTTTAGAAGTTTTTAAAAATTTTCCTGGTCCCTTTAATTTAATTTCTGATTCTGCTTATGTGGTAAATGCTCTACAAGTGTTAGAGGCCGTAGGCCCTATAAGGGCGACTGCATCTGTTCACTCCCTATTTGTTCAACTTCAAATATTAATATGGCAGAGAAGAAGTCCATTCTTTCCTCTACATATCAGAGCCCACTCAGGTCTTCCAGGTCCACTTACAGCGGGAAACAATATGGCAGATGTTTATACTAGAGCCCCATGTCAGTATCCTCTTTGGATAGAGCCAGAGAATTCCATCAGACCTTCCATGTCAATTCTCGGGCACTATGGGCCTGTTTTTCCTTATCCAGGGCAGATGCCCGTCAAGTAATTTTGGATTGTCCCAAATGTGTTATTTACCAGCACCCTCCTAGTGTTGGGGTGAACCCACGCGGGTTACTCCCATTGAAAATTTGGCAAATGGATGTGACTCACATACCTGAATTTGGACGTTTAAAGTATGTTCATGTGTCTGTGGACACCTGTTCCGGTGTCATTCATGCCTCACCATTGTCCGGAGAAAAGGCCCATAATGTTATTGCCCACTGCCTTGAGGCTTGGGCAGCCTGGGGCCTCCCACAAATGTTAAAGATGGACAATGGTCCTGCTTACACTGGAAAGCAATTCACCTCCTTTTGCGCCCGTATGGGTGTTTCCTTAATTCATGGCTTACCTTATAATCCTCAAGGCCAAGGTATTGTGGAACGTGCTCACCACACTCTTAAGGAACTTTTACAAAAACAAAAAGGGGGAAAGGGCTTAGCCCCTACTCCAAAAGAGAGAATATCCCTGGCTTTATTTACCTTGAAATTTTTGAATTTGGATATCCATGGCCGTTCTATGGCAGATAAGCACAGCTCTCCAGCTGCCCCAAATTTAGGGACTGTAATGTGGAAAGATGTGATCACGGGGTGCTGGAATGGCCCTGACCCCGTGCTGGCATGGGCACGAGGATCTGCATGTGTTTTTCCGCAGGACCGCCTGGATCCGGTGTGGGTGCCTGAACGACTTATACGGAAAGCCAAAAATGGAGAAATGCAAGACACTGCAGATACTCCTCCTTCTGATGATACTGTGCTTGACAATTCAGCGAGGGAGTGCAATACTGAGATGGGGGATCCTGTCAGCCTTTCCGAGACCCATGCCCGTAAGATATGATGCAGCTTTATCCCCTCGCCTTTTACCACTAATAAGACACTTAATCTCCCATTTTATCCTTTAGATAAGGAGGAGGCAGGGATTGGGGAAGAACGCAACATCACCCTACTAGGAACTTTGTGTTTCACCATAACTAATGAGACAGGGAGTAATATCACTTGTATAGGGCTCCCTCAGTCAAAGGCAGCATACTTTAGGGGCTGGCAAGGGTCCTCTGGGTCTACGGAGGTTTGGGCCAATGCGACAGGTTTCACATATGCTGCAAATTTATCTAAACAATTATCAAGTTGTCTTTTAGGAAATTGGACTGGAGAATTTGATGTATTAATGATGCAGTTGAGGACTGCCATTACGAGTGTGAATTCTACCCGGGTTGATGAAACTCTACTGCAGGATGTTTCTTCCTGGATCCTGTCGGCAGTTGGACACCTGAAAGAGTGGGCGGGAATGGGATCTCTTATGGGAATTTTGGCCATAATTATCCTATTGTGACTGTGGTGTATTTGCCGCATTAGGAGCCTCTATCGCCGGAACATGGCTATGCTGGTTCAGGCCTTCACTGCCATAGAAGCAGGACAGTCCCCCTATGTGTGGCTTGCCACACTTAAAGAGTAAGTGCAGGATGCGAGGCAAGCGCACTGCACTTGGGAATCGCTTCCCGGCGCGAGCCCCAAGAAGAGCATGTCAGGGTGCATGTGGGTTGATGCCCAAAATCTCACCTCTGTAAAAAGGCATCGGACAGGTCTGGTAGTCCTTGGGAAAGGTACCGCCCAGGTGAAGACCAGTGCACGGTCCTGAACAACAATTTTTAGCAGAGCCCTGACCTCTACTCTTGCCTGCTGCTTAATAAATAAAAAAGGGGGAGCTGTGGGGAGCTGCGAGGGCTGCGCCTTAAAGATGGCGCTGGTTTCCGCCTTCTGCCATCCCGACGGCGAGTGCTCTCTGTGAAAACAACTCCTTATATGGCTAAGTTTTGGCTTCTGGCTTGCTTTCGTGTAGTTGGCCCTATCAGCATCTCCCACGTGGCTTTTCAGGATTGGCCAGGCGGAGGTCATATAAGACCAGGGATAGTCCCGGAAGAGGAAGAAGAAAAAGAAAGAAGGAGAAAGGAAGAAGCTTGTTAAGGGTTCCTGAATAAACCACTTGGAGAAGAATCCTGTGTCGCGTCTTCCTTGCTGGTCGAGGCGGAATCGACAGTTAGGAAATGCAAAGACTTAGAAAAAAATCATTAAGTGAAGTAAGCCAGACTCAAAGGAACATAGGCTCAATGGTTTCCCTCATTTGTCATAATCACTAGAAACCTTGGGCTCTCCTAGCAGAAATATGCAATAGAGCAAAACCTAGATACATAAGGCCATATAGTATGATGCTAAATGAAAGGACCTCTAGGATATAGAAAGAAAAGCCATATAATGAGTGATTGTTGTCCTTAATGTACTATGTTGTCTCTCATCTCTTTTGCTGTCCCTTGGTTATCTCATAGTGTTACAGTATCTTACTTTGTTATCTGATATATTGGATATATTTGTATTTAGTTATTTGAAATTGGATAAAGAAGGGGGGAAAACAAGATGAGGGGTGAGGGTGGGGGGGAGGGAAATGGGGACCAAGACATGAGAAAGGGTATCAATGTATGTGAATTAATGCACCTTCTATCTGGCTAATATAATGTAACCCTTCTATTAATTACAATAAAAATATATGAAAAAATACGTGAAAAAAGATTGGGAAATATATTTCAACCTAAGTTTGGGGAGAGGGGGGTGCACTCAAACCACAGTTGTAGGCCTTTGGTATATGACTTTGTTATGACTAAGTCATGCAGTTGATAGAATTGATTTATTTACTCAACTAGTGTTTATTGACAACATCTTTTCAGGTGATAGGCTCTGTGCTAGCTGCATGGGACTCAGTAAGAGAAGACAATCTCTAGGTAAGAGTTTGGTGTAGAAGCATGCTCCTCTCTGCACCATTTATTTTGCCTGCCTCTGCCTCCCAGCGATTCTTACCTTCCAGTGAAGATTCATAAACATGCCATATGATTTCAACTACAGGCCCAAACTATGGTTTCTGATAATAATACAACCCTACACATGAATAAACACAAATTCTTCTTATAAAAAAATAAGATTTCAATGTCTAGGCTCATCCCAGCAAACCCTTCTTTCACATGATATACAAGGATTTGTTTTTCTTCACTTTGATGACCAGAAGTGAAAGTAGTTGGAAACTCATTTAATAAAAATTTTCTTCAATTGAGAGCTGTGACATTAGAATCAAGAATCAGAAGCCATGACCTGTTCAATTGAATTCTGTCTTTAATCTTGAATAACATTTGTCCATTGTACCCCAGTGTCCACGAGAATTTCCTAGCTGGATACTTCACTGGAAAATCCTGACTGGCACACTGAGTATATATAAAACATCACACCTAGAATCCTGTGTCAACATCTCACCTCCTCCAGGTACTGTATTTGTCTGGTGTGTGACCCTAATTCTACAATTCAACACCATGAAATTCTTAGCGCTCCTTGTATTACCGGGAGTTTCCATCATCCTGGTTTCTGCTGATAGGTATCAGACTTAAGTGAGTTAAATTTGGGGTCAATGTGTGCAAATATGTACTCTCTGCGGCAGTGAGTTGAGAGGCTTTCAGGAAGCTGAATGTTCCTATTCTGTTTTCTACAACCTAGTTCCATCTCTGTTTGAATACGAAATTATCATGACTGGATTTATTTTTATACATCAGTCTAATATTTTGAGTTGTTAACTTGACATGCCAGTGCCAACTGCAGTTAGTACAAGTTTTTTTGTTATTTATAGATGTCTTTAAGTAATTTTACAGAGTGGCCATTTAAGAAAGCAAGGAACACAATATATTTTCATTAATTTCACTTCTTTCAAGTCTAAGCTGGTCTTCCCCTCCCCACCCTGGGTATTTTCTCAGTTTTATAGAATATGTATTTGATTCTTGACTGCATTTTCCCCCTCCTCTACTCTCCATCCATGATTCCCTCATATATAAAAGGTAGATTTAGGTTTAAAACTCACGAGTAAATATGTTAGATTGCATGCAAATATATAGAAACAAAAACCTTGAAATGCATAACCCTTCAATAAATTACAAGAAAAAAGAATTTTTAAAAATCCTGAAATACAGTAGATTCAAATAAGATCACACAAGAGGACAAATCCTTACCCACAATCAAAGTTCAGTAACAGGAAACACTATAAAATTGATAGTCAAAAGGGATGGGATGGAGTCAAGGGGAAAGTGTAGACAAAGGAAGAGGAGAGTTTTCTTCATGGTTGTTGTTTTTAATGTACTACGTAAAGTCATACCTTTTTTTTTTTGCTTTCTTCCCTATGTTTTATTCCCTGCTTTCACTGTACCTGATTAAGGTACGTGTGTATTGTATACAGTATTATTTGAATTAAGGAAGGGCAGGGGAACACCAAAATGGTGAGACAAAGGACAACGACTGAACCAATATAACAGTGAAAAACACAATACAATATGTTGAAATTAAACTCTACAACTTCGGAGGGGTGGGAAGAAAGGAGGAGGAGAAAAACAGGGCAGGGTAACAATATCTAACAAGAAATATATTCACTACCTTAAATATGTAACTGTAACCCCTCCATACATAAGCCTGGCAATATAAATATTTAAAGATTAATCAGTTTCATTACAGAGAAAAATATTTTTTAACATATGTGAAGCTTTGTGAAGTAACATATACTCATAATATCATACCATTAAAAATACAGTGGAGTTTTTAAGGAGCAATGTGATGACATGAAAGTTTAAACAATGAAAAAATTGTGAAAATTATTCATCAAAGATTTGTACATCCACAAAATAAAAGCATTAAATTGTATCAAAGTAAAATTGTATTGTCAATAATTAAAGAGAGAACAATTTACCAGAAGGTGAAAAGCAAAAGTAAACTTAGATGCATCTCACAATGTGATTTATAATATGGTTGTTATCTTAAACAAGTGAGAAAATGCTGAGTTATATAACAAAGAATCTAAGAATAATTGATTAGGCAATAGGAAAAAATAAACGAATTCAGCACTCTCACATTATTATGTTTAAAATAAACACATGTATAGAATTTAAGGAATTATCACACAAAAGAATCAGGAGGTATCTCTGGGTGTATAAGGCCTTCCTAAATAAAAAGCAAAGGAAATATTCAGTAACGTTCAGTAACTGCTGTGCCATTTGGGGTATCTCCTTCATGCCCCGATGATCTAGATCTCAGCTCTGGGGCTTCTGTTCGATCTAATATAATTAAATATTTTAAAGGTCTAAAGGTCTTCAGGGGTAATCAGTGGATTCACTCAAGAAGTGAAAGGGTACTCTGTTGTTTTCTCTAGGTATCATTTGTCTTTAGTGTCACCACTCAGGACCACAGCTTTACTGGTTTATTTCTATCTTCCCTCTCCAATGCTTTTTCTTTCACTTTTTTCCCTTTCAAAGGGTCAACATCTGAGACCACAGGCAATGGTAACCTGCTCTGCTATTCTCTTTCTTTCAATGACCATTTCCTTCCCAGCCTCATTCCTATCAGCTTCCATATACATATTGTGTTATTAAAGACTTCCAGGCAAAGCTGCATACTTGATGAGTAAGTTTATTCGCAGGCAGATAATCTCCTCCTCTCTTACATATCTTTATAGAAAAGTGTCTCACATAAATTTAACAGATCGGTAGATTTGAGTTATGATGGATGTTTGAAGGTTTGTGTTTTGTTTTATGGTTTGTGTCCCTTACTCCTCAGATCTGTGCCTCTTCAATAGACATAAGTACAAACATTAGAAGTCAGAACCCTGCTTAGAGTATTGTTGGTTTTTTTTTTTTATGTAGTTATACCAATCTAATTCCAGAACCTAATGCAGGTTAATGTTAAAGTAGAGCAACTTTCAAGAGACTAAAGAAAAAGGTAATAAATTTTATAGATTCTGCTCAATGAGGGAAGAATTGTGTACAGGATAGGATGCTGTAAGCATTAAGAAAGTGAGGTTCGGGATGTGTTGTCACAGAGGGGTGTATGTCTAATGCCTACACCCATGTTCCCTTCTCTGAGTTGGCAGCCAGAGATGTGGGCTCCCTTATTGCTGCTGCTCAACAGTTTTGTTTGGATAAGGAAAAGGGGGAATTAGAAGTTCTTGCTAGCCTATTACTACACGGGGAGGAAGACTCAATATATTTGTTTCTCAACAAGAATAAGTTGCAAAAGGAATAGGGAGTGATGGAAGCTTGTAGGGGGCATGGAAATGTGAGCAAGTTAACAACAAGAATGCAGATATAAAATAAAGTACCTAGGAAATGACTAAGAATGTAAAGAACCTTTCTGATGAAAAATTTAAAACCCTGAAAATGGAAATTAAAGCAGAACTGAGAAATGCAAAACCTCCCATGCTCCTGAATAGGAAGAATCAACAGAGTGAAAATCACAATCTTGCCAAGGGGTATCTACAAATTCAACGCAATACCCATCAATATCCCAATGTTATTCTTTAAAGAAATACAAGAGGCAATCAAAATTTCACACGAAATAATAAAACACCTTGCATAGCAAAAACACTACTTAGCAGAAAGAACAGTGCAGGAAGAATTTCAATATCAAACTTTAGACTCTATTATAGAGCTATAGTGGCCAAAACAGCTTTGTCCTGGCAGAAGAACAGGCCTGTAGACCAATGAAATAGAACTGAGGACTGAGATATTAACCCACAGATCTATGACCACCTAATCTTTGATAAGGGAGCCAAAAAAAATAGAATGGAAGAAAGACAGCCTCTTCAACAAAAGTTGCTGGCAGAGCTGGTTAAGCACCTGCAGAAAACTAAAGTTGGACCCTTCTTTGTCACCCTGAACTAGAATTAACTCCAAATGTATCAAAGACCTCGAGGTAAAAACGGACACACTGAAAACTTTACAAGAATGAATATGAGATACACTATGCCTCCTTGGCACAGGTCAAAACTTTCTTTATAAGGACCAAGAAACACAACAATTGAGAGAAAGTCTGCATAAGTGGGACCGCATTAAACTGCAGAGCTTGTGTATGGCAAAGGACATAGCTAGTAAATCGATTAGGAAGCCTACAGAATGGGAGAAAATCTTCACTAACCATACAATGGACAAAGGCCTCATATCTAAAATATATCAACAGCTCAAAAAATTGAATCACTCCAAAACTAATCTCCAAAGAAACAACCATCCCATTAAAAGATGGGCCAAAGATTTAAAGAGAGTCTTCTCTGAAGAAAAAATAAAAATGGCCTATAGACACATGAAGAAATGCTGGACATCTGTGGTCATAAAAGAAATGCAAATCAAAACAACTCTAAGATTCCACCTCACTCCAGTTCGAATGGCCAGGATCAAGAAATCTAATAACAACAGATGCTGCAGGGGATGTGGCCAGGAGGGATCACTAGTACACTGTTGGTGGAAGTGCAAACTCATTCAACCACTACGGAAATCAGTATGGCAGTTCCTCAAAAGCCTAAACATAGAGCTCCCCTATGACCCAGCAATTCCACTACTCGGAACTTACCCAATCATCAGGAAACAAGGACAGATTAAATCCACTAGCACAACAATGTTCATTACAACACTGTTTACCATAGCAAAGATATGGAACCAACCCAGATGTTCCTCAGTTGATGAGTGGATCAACAAGATGTGGTATTTATACACAATGGAAATCTATGCTCTTGTCAAAATGAATGATATTTCCCCCATCTGTAAGGAAATGGAAAGACTTAGAAAAAAATCATATTAAGTGAAGTAAGTCAGACTCAAAGGAACATAGGACCAAGAGACTACCTAATTTTTCAAAATCAGTAGAAACCTTAGGCTCTCCTAGCAGAGATTTACAATAGAACAAAATCTAGAGACATAAAACCAAGTAGTATGACACTAAATGTAAGGACTGCCAGGATAAGGAATCAAAAGCCATATAATGAGTGATTGTTGTCCCTAATGTACTGTTATCTCTCATCCCTTTTGCGGTTCCTGAAAATATTCATAATCACACTAAATTCACACTTATAAGATTTCATTGCCCAGGATCATGCCATCAAACCCTTCTATCACATGACATACAAGGATTTGTTTTCTGGAATTTGACGACTGGACAGGAAAGAGAAGATAAGCTCTGGCGCAATCACTCCATTTTCAGGGTCATTAGTATTGAACTGCAGCAATCAAATATCCATGGTCTGATTTCAGGTGGACCTAGCAAGCCCCCAAAATATCATCATCCGACAGGCCCACTCAGTGACCAGGAGAAAATTAGAAGAACAGGACATCTAAAAATATTCTCTGCCCTGTCTACATGGTGCTTGGTTTGGAGCCAGAGATCTATAGGTTTCTCCAAGAGGAGAAACCAAAACAAGGAAGAACGGTATGCCTCATTCTGTCTCCAGGTAACTGTGGGGCAGTGGAAGGCAAAGGAGCTAGCACAGTGAGGAGGTACTAAGTTCAATCCGCTAGCAGAAAACAAAAAGAAAAAGAAAAAAAATACTTTAAACAAAACAAAGAAAGAAATATTCAAATCCATTGGCAATGTGAAAACCCTTGGAACAGAATATGCTTCTTGCTGTGCTGAAGTTATGATTGTTTCTTTATCACCATTTGGCTACTAAAGCAGTCTTTCCAGACATGATATGCAAATCACCTCTTTGGAAAGTTTAGGCAGAAAAAAATAACTGTCTAGTTATTTTATTTTATTTTATTTTGCCAGTCTTGGGGCTTGTACTCAGAACCTGGGCACTGTCCCTGTCCCTGACCTTCTTTCATTCAAGGCTAGCACTCTACCACTTGAACCCCAGCCCATTTCCAGCTTTCCCTACTTCCGTGGTACCGAGCAACCAAGCCCAAGGCTGCATGCATATTAGGAATAACAGTACACAGTGCCACTTCCAGGGGTTTTGGTTGTTGTTGTTGTTGTTTTGTTCTTTGTTTTGTTTTCTTCCATTTTGTTTGCTTGGCCTGGGGCTTGAACTCAGTGCCTGAGAACTGTCCTTGAGCTTTCTCAGAACTAGTGTTTTACCACGTAAGCCACAGCACCACCTCCAGTCTGTGTATATGCTGCCACGGAATTAAACTCAGAGCTCCATGCATGCTGGGAAATCACTCTACCACTAAGCCAAACTCCCGTCCCACACTTCCAAGTGTCCTGGTGGTTAATTAGATTAAGAGTCTCAAAAACTGAGATCTCAGCCTACTTAGGGGCTACCATTACAGGCATGATCCACCTGTACCCACCTGACTCCAGACAGGCCTTAGAAATCATTACTCTACACTGATTTTTTTCCCCTAAAAGTAGAAGTGAGATGTAGTGGTTTGTATATTTGTAAGGTCTACTGAAAGTAGCAAAGTGGTGAGTAGGATGGAGTTTTGTGGGCTTCTCCAATTCCACATAAGTGCTGGTAATTGTATATGTCTGTTTCCCTCAAAAAGGAAGTTGTGACCTGAAAACCACTTAAGTCTGGAATCAGTAGAATTTAGCCCTGTCTCATAGAAATTATAGTTTGACTAATATTTGACAGCATGACCTTTACAAATGCTTTTAAGCTAGACTGATGTTTCTGCTTAGTCGCTTTCTTCCCCAAGCTCACTAGCATTCAGTGAACAAATTTGTGATCTGGAAGTTCCTCTCTGTGTGTTCTGTGTATTAAGTGTCATGGCATGGAATCCTGGAGTCAGCACATTGCCTTAATCTGAAGCAGCAGGCTTGATAATGCTGCTTGACTTTCAGTTACCACCATGAAATAGCCTTGGGCTCTGAGGATGTTTCTGCTTTCCTGGTCTCTGACTCTAAGTCATTATGTCAGGATTCTCAGCTGAACAGAAGTGTATCCTAAAGCTATCTACTGTTGAGGAGGTTGTCTGCCAGAGCCTACAAAGAGAGTGGAGAGCAACTTTTGCTGTTTTAATCCATTACATGTTTAATCTTGTATTTAGTGATTATTTCATGTAGAGTTATCTTGGTTCCTAAATTTTCTTTTTTTCCCCTTTTTTCCAGTCACAGAGCTTGAACTCAAGACCTGGGCAGTGTCCTAGAGCTTTCTCAAGGCTAGCTCTCTACCACTTGAGCCACAGCAACACTTCTGGCTTTTTTGTGTGTGTATGTGGTACCAAGGAATTCAACCCAGTGCTTCGTACATGCTAGGCAAGCACTCTACTGAGGACATACTTCCAGTTCCTTGGCTGTTAAATTTTCCTCATTCAGTCATATCCTCTGGTCTAACCTGTCATGTAATGGCTTTGTTTGAAATTACAGTATATGTTTAAGAAAAAATTATAGGTTTACTACAAGGAAAGGAAGAATATGAGCATATGAAGTTTCAAAACATTTTAAGTTGCCTGTGCATTTTTTTCTCTCAAAGTGTCCACACAGGTCTAAAACTTTTAAAGTTTTTTTACCTATAATATTGGTTAAATAAAAACAAAGTTCAGATTATTTTTCCCACCTTACTTTTAGAATAGAAATTTAACCCAGCCATCTCAGTGTTGCTGGGATTCCTTGATCAAAGCTAGAACCCTCCAACATGATCCATGGCTCCAGCCCACATTTTTTCATTGGTGGCCATTTGGAAATGGAATACCTATCGGTTGACTTCCTCTATTCATTGACACTGTGATCAAGCCCTTTCTTTCTCTCCCCAGCTCCCCCTGCTGCTGCTTTTGTGGCTGGGAGCCAGTGGCTAGGGTTGGGGGAGGGGTCCTTGCATTTCAGATTCTTTGAGAGCATTGGATATAAGCTTTATCTGTGTTTCTTTTCCGGTTTGCATTCTTCTCTGTTGCTTCTTAAATTTGTAGTTGTTGATTTCTTAAGATACTTGGCTCCTGGGATTCCTCAATTCTCTCCTCTTGTGGGAGAGAGCTAGGCTTGAGTCCCTGTTGTTTTAGTGCCATCTTGCTTCTGCTGGCTCTCACTTCTTTTACCCCCTCCCCAACCAAGCTGTAAAGTTCAACTGAAACATATTGTCCAGTAAATATCACTGTTACACTGTTTCACCCTTTGTCCTTGTCTCATCATCTTGTTTTTCCACTTCTCTTCCCTTTTCTGGATTCAAACAAACAAATAAATGCATATACAGTACACCAGGTACAAAGTCAGATTACAACCAGAGGGGATAAACCCTAAGGGGAGGAAAGGAAACAGTAATAGAAAACATCAACACAGTAAAGAAATAACTTCACATAGCACATTGAAAAAAACAACCACAAGGATAAATCTTTTGTTTCCCTGTCCAGGACACATTTCACGTAGGCTCATTATATATGGCCATAAGCACATAGCTCTCCTCTGTTAGGAAAATCCTACACTTATAGTAATGATTACAAATAAGGGAAACCATGGAGATTATGTTCCTTTGGCTTACTTCATTTAATATGATTTATTTCTCAAGTTTTTGCATTTCCTTATGAATGGGACGATGTCATCCTTTCTGATGGCAGCATAGAATTCCATTGTGTATTTTTACCGTCTTCTTCATCCATTCATATGCAGAGGGGCATCTGGGTTGGTTCCATATCTTAGCTATGGTGAATAATGTGCAATGAACGTCGTTGTGCTTGTAGCTTTAGGTATGCTCTTGTTTCTGTACATTTGGGTAAATGCTCAACAGTGGTTGCTACGTTTAGTCTTTGGAGGAATTGCCATACTGCTTTCCAGAGTAGTTACACAAGTTAGCACTCCCAAAGACAGTGTAGTAACATTCCCTCCTGGCCACATCCCCGCCAGCCTCCGTTGTTATTACATTTCTTCATGATGTCCATTATAACTGGAATAAGGTGAAATCTCAAATTTGTTATGATTTGCATTACTTTTATGGCCAGTGATGTTGAGCATTTCTGCATGTGTTTATAGGAGATTTTTCTTCTCTCTTCAGAGAAGTATCTCTTTAAGTCTTTGACTCATCTTTATCTGGATGGTTGTTTCTTTGTGGACATGTTTTTGAGAGTTTTAAATTTTTTTTATCTTTGTTATATTTTAGATAGGAGGCACTTGTCTGTTGTATGGGTAGTGAAGCTCTTCTCCTACTTTATGGGCTTTTTGTTTATCTTGCTAGCTATATCCTTTGCCATACAGAAGCTCTGAAGTTTAATATGGATATATTTGTCCAATCTTGCTTTGATTTATTGTCTTCCTGGTATTTTATTAAGAAAGTTTTGACCCAAGCAAAGAAATCCTAGTGTATCTTCTATTCCTTTCTGTAAAAATGACAGGATATTTTTTTACCTCAAGGTCTGATGTATTTGGAGTTGATTCTGGTACAGGGTGATAAATAAGGATTCTGCTGTAAATTTTATTTTACAGGATTTTAACCAATACTACTAGGTTCATTAGATGAAGAAAATGTCTTTATTCCATCACTTAATCCCAATCTTATATAACTCCCTTGGGCCCCAAGTCCTTCTCAGAATGCCAGTTCTTGCCTCATATGTCAGGATCATTCCCAACATAATTAAGCTGAGTTTTCTATCTTTTAATTCTTGTTACTTGGAACTAAAGAGAAACCTTTCCCTGTATGCATTTGTTTTGGAATGCCTCTAAGAAAAGAATGAAAACTTATGTTTGTTTTTGGATTTTTAAAAATATTGTTGTGATACTCTTTTATTGAAGGATCTCTAGGTTGAGAAGTGAGCTCTGTTTTTCTGAAGTTAGAACTGTAAGATTTGGAAATTAAAATATTCTGTACATTAAACAGAGAATTATGTTTTTCTTTCCTGTATGGCTTAAGAGATAACAAGTTTTATGTCTCTCTAGAGGGACAAGTGAACTAGACAATATATTTTTCTTCCTAATCTTTCCAAACTGTTCATTTGCACACTAAGTCTGTACAGTAGATTGCTTTATTAGCCAAGGATGATGAAGAAGCACCCATAATTCTAGCACACAGAGAAGCATATTTGCTGTTCTGTGAGTTTTCACAGGGCCAATGGATTTGGATGTTGTTTTCTTTGTTATCTAAAATGTGGGTTTTTCCTTTTTCTCTACGGTCTTTCCTGGTGGGTCGAACTTTATGCCTCCATTTCTCAGTGTGCTCCCTGCTACTGGCTTTTACTATGCCAAGGGTTAATTGGAGACAGAATGAGACAAACTATTCTATCTTGGTTGGACTTTTCCTGTTCACATGATGCTCTACATCACCTGCTCCCACACCAAGAAGTTATTTTAATTTTCTCCTGCTCACCAACTGGCACTTTCTGAGGATTATATTTTGGAAGTTTTATGGGTCCACCCAGAAATCCCAGTTATGCTGGGCACTGTGACTCCGTTCTGTAATCCTAGCTACTCAGGAATCTGAGATGAGAGGATCACAGTTTTAAGGTAACTTAGGTAATGTGGAACCTGAGAATCTTAGCTAAAACTGACCAGAAAACCGGAAGTGGGGATGTGGTTCAGTGGTTGGAGAGGTAGACTTGAGATGCAGAGCTCAGGGACAATATCCATACCCAGAATACAAGCCCCATGACCCACCCCACACCCCCTACTGCAAATTCCATTTATTTGATAGCAACAGTTCAGTACTAACTCTTCTGAACACTGACTGATGTCATCAGAGCTGGACTAGAATTTCCAACTACTCTTTCACTTCTGGTCATCAAATTCCAGAAAAACAAATTCTTGTATATCATGTGACAGAAGGGTTTGCTGGGATTATCCTGGACATTGAAACCTTGTAAGTGTTAATTTAGTGTGCTTGTGCAAAGAAATGACATGGGTCTACTATTATGTCTTTAGCAATACCAAGTAAAAATAAAGTCTAGTGAAGAGCTGAAACCATAGAAATGTTTTTAAAAAGTTTCCAAAGGATTGATTAAACAACAGGAAGTTCCAGAAATTCATAATAAAGTGAAGCAAATATGACGCGGCTTACAATTGCTATTTATTTGGAAGTTGATTAAAGTGATTTGAGATGAGAAGATACATTTCCAGGGTTAGGGGTGAGAGATGTTCTGGTCAAGCCCTGGAGAAGAAATCTTGATGATGAAAAAGGTTTCCTTCTCAAAGCCATATTTATTTACCAATCCATTTAAAGAAGTCGAAAACATCTGAAAATAATAATAAAAAAACAATGTGAAGTGTTTGATCATATACATAGGGACTGTGTTCTCAGAGTCCTGGAATCTGAGTGGAGGGGCACATCTGGAAAATGATAGTTAGTTCCCAGGAGTCACTTGCAGAGCAAAGGGGAGATGAATGCACCACTGAAAAAGTGACCTCAGTGCTAATGAAGTATCAGCTTCCAAATTGTCCTGACTCTCTCACAGAGAAGCGCATCTGCAAAAGCCTCATCATCAAACCAATTCTAGTGTCTGAACAATTCCCAAAGATACCAATGATTTCAATTCAAAAGAAAAAGCTTGTAATCTGAAGGGAGAAGTTTTCTCCTTCCAATAATTTCTACTAAGTACACACTTTCTCCAATTCCATTTCTAGAGCAAACGTGCAGTTAACACAGATAACTAAAAAGAACCTTTAGCCTCTTGGGTCCTTCAAAATTCATAAATTAACTGGGATCAGAACACAAACAATTGGAGGGTCATGGGCTGAAGATCAAAGTTTATTCCTGCTACTATTTCTCCCTCACACAGTATTGGAAGGGCAGGAAAAACAGAGAGGATAATGGATGTCACAAAGAAAAGAACCACTGAGGTGAAATTATCTTACTTGGTGGCTTCCAAGCAGTGGTTGTGGCAGATGTAGTAGTGGTTGCGGTTGTAGTTGTAGTTTCAGGTGCGGCTGTAGTTGTAGTAACTTCTGCAGTGGTGCTGTTGGCATCTTCTGTGGATATTGGATTTGAAGAGAAAAAGGTCAGGGGATCTGTCCTCTCTTCTTCAGGTAATAACATGTGTCCCTCCCAGTATTGCACACTCCTAATTTCATTCCAAACTTTGTCTGAATCTCTATTGTTAATGTGCTCAAATCATCATGCTCCCTACAAGCGTCCATCTTCCCCAATTACTTTTGTCACTTATTTTTTGACTAGCAAACAAAGTGAATTTTCCTTCTTGTGCAGTCACAGTAACCAAGTAGACAGGGCCATTTTTCTCCTAGAAATGAGCAAAAATTAAAAATTTCCTTGTTTTCTTTTTTTGCTTTTCCATAATTTTTATTGCAATTATTAGTAGGGTTTCATTATATTCACCAGATAGAAGATACATTACTTCACAAACATTGATAACCTTTCTCACGTCTTATTATCTATTTCCCGCCCCAGGCACCCACACCTCATCTTGTTTCCCCCTTCCCTATCCAATTTCAAATATCCAAATAAGCATATATACAGTATATCAGATATCAACGTGATATACTGTAACAATATGAGATAACCAAGGGACAGCAAAAGAGATGAGAGATAACACAGTACATTATGGACAACAATCACTCATTATATGGCTTTTGTGTCTATATCCTGGAGGTCCTTTCATTTTGTCATACTATATGGCCTTAT
This sequence comes from Megascapheus bottae, assembly GCF_031878675.1. Taxonomy (NCBI): domain Eukaryota; kingdom Metazoa; phylum Chordata; class Mammalia; order Rodentia; family Geomyidae; genus Megascapheus; species Megascapheus bottae. The sequence continues at coordinate 51,570,005 of NC_143510.1, read as the reverse complement.
GTATCCAAGTTTTGCTCCATTGCAATGTTTGCTCCATTGCCCAAGGTTTCTACTGATTATGACAAATGAGGAAAACCATTGAGCCTATGTTCCTTTGAGTCTGGCTTACTTCTCACCCTGTTTTCTTATCCACAGAAAACTGTTGCCCAAAAGGAATGAGGGATTTGCAGTCAACAACAGCCTAGAGATTGGGAGTGAACATGGTTTGGGCATTCGACATACTGCCACTCATTGCAGCACATCTTGTACCCGACTTCTTTCATGCTTGTAGTGTTCTATCCTATACCCAATACTTTCCCCTTGAAACAGAACTTAGATGATGTGTTCCCTTTTACTTTAGGGTGGTGAAAGTTGTCTTATTCCTAACATTAGCTACAAATAAATGAAGGACAGCAATACTCTAAGCAGAGTGCTGTGGGCTCTTGCTTACACTTTTATCTACTGAAGAGGCCAAGATCTGAGGGGTAAGAGTACAACATACACAAGAAAACTAAACAAAACTCAGAACAATCACTCCCCAATGTCTGTACTCAGGGTGTTGAGTCTTTGAGTAAGGAAAGAGAAATAAAATCTTGAAGTCTGATAACTATATCTGAGAGGCTTTTCTCTAAGAATATCTAAGAAAAGGAGGAGATTATCTGCCTTCTAACCAACTTAATCATAAAGCATGCAGCTTTGCCTGGAAATCTTCATAACATAGAATATGTACATGGAAGCTGAATGCAATGAGGCTGGGAGGGAGATGGTCCTAGGAAGAAGGACAATAGCAGAGAAGGATTCTATTACTGTGCTGACTGACCTAGTCCCTCTACCTCTATTCTATTTGATGGAGAAAAACAATAGAAAGGAACAGCATTGGAGAGACAAGATAGAATGAGTGCAGTAATGATGTTATTGGTCATGAATGGTGATGCTTCAGAGAAATGGCACCTGGACAGGACAGCAGAGCTCCCTTTCACTTATTGAAAGAAGACCTTGATTGCATCCTAAGCACCTTTTGCTCTTCTCTATTTCTTACCCTTAACCCTTGATCCCATCGTGCTTTGAGTATCAGCTTTCTGGTATTTTATTTTGCTGAACTCCAATTATGGCTTTTGCAGGATTTGCCATCTTCAAGTTTTCCCTCGAATGTACTGTATTTCACTATTTCTTGTATATGTTTAGACACCACCCAACATACTCAGTAATGATTTTGTCATCGAGGACAGGCTTCCACATATAAGGGAAAAATGGATGAAGAAGAGAGAGGGGGAAAATGCAGGCAAGAATCCATGTGTTTTCTACCAAACAGAGAGTAAGGAAAAGGGTGGGTAGTGGATAGCTAGGTGAGCATGAGGGAAGAAGAGACCGTGATGAAGGTATATTGCATTTCCTGCTTTCCTAAATTGAAATTCTTTGTACAACTACTTAAAGATTATAACCAAAAGCAAAGAAATCTTGTATTAACTGTAATTGGCACTAGCATTTCAAGTAAACAACAGGCAAAATATCAGACTGATGCTGGGAAAAAAGTCCAGTATTATAGTAATTTAATATTCAAACAGAGATGGAGCTAGGTTCAAGTCAGCAGGTACAGAAGGAACAGCCTCCTGGAAACCTCTCTAGTCCATTACCCAGACTGTACATGTTTGTACACCTTCACCCCAAACATTACATTGGTTAATTCTGTTACTTACGAGCAGAAACCAGGATGGTGGAAACTCCCAGTAATACAAGGAGAGCTAGGAACTTCATGGTGCTGAGTTGAAGACTTAGTGTCCCACACAAGTCAAGTCCAGTACCAGAAGAAGGCAAGGTACTGACACCAGGATTCTAGATCCAATGTTTTATATACAGTGAGTGCCCCAAGCAGGAAGGTCCAGTCACATATTTGGAAATTTGGGGCACAGTTGACAGAGAAAATGGAAGATTAAAGCCACAATTCATTTGAAAAGGTCACAGCTTCTAATCTCTCATTCTAATGTCACAGCTTTCATTCAAGGATGTTTTATGTTTAATGTGTTGTAGGCCATAATTTTCTACCACATTCCTATTACTCTGTGACTTTTACCTTCCTTGTTATAATCTCTTTTGTTGATTTGGACAGTTGAAAGGCCCGTGTCCTTGGTGTGAACTGTTACCTCCAAATTATAATCTTTTCTATTGTCTATTGGAGGCAGAGAAGGAATCTCCAGAATTCTTCTTGGCCAGATTGCACATTCTTGACACTTACCTTCATCATGGACTTGTGTGGAGGTTCATCTGGCTTTAGGCAGATAGATTCTAAACATGATGAAAAGTGATGAAGTGAAACTTCTCTGTAATCAGGAATTCTGATTACAAGCCACCTATTGATGGTTCCTGCGAGGAATCCTATCTATTATGGATGAAGCCTGGCAGGAAGTTCTGAAAGAATTTTATCTCTACTAAAGTACCAGAAAGCCAAATGTGTAGCTGTGGCTGAAGATATAAAGCCATAGACTTCAGCAAAATATACTCTGGGACAGTATCCAGGCTGTGCTTAAGCCACAGATATGGTATGCCCATGAAAAGCAAGATCCAAGATTCAGAAATGAATGAAAATTTAAAATTTAAAAATGTTCTGCAATCTTTGAACCACTGTATTCACCCAACAATACCGATGGTGCATTTTTCCATGTCAGAAACAACTGAAAAAACAAAAGTAAAGAGCAGAGCAATAAAGCTTTATTTTCTGTATCTACTGGGAAAATACAGTCTATTTAAAAGCCATAAAAATTAAAGAGAAAAACAGGAAGGAAGAACTGAATGAGTGATAACTGTGGTGAAATATTTTCATGTTGAATATCAGCAAAGATCTGTGTGGGTAGACTAATGGGAGAGCAGTTTCCTAGCTTGTGCATACTCCTTCATTCAGTTCGGGTCATGGCCAACCAAAGCGAAATCTAAGAAAAGAAAGAATTAATACAGAAATAGGAAAACTTATGATGAGGGTGCAGTTTCAGATAAAGGGCCCAAAAAGGAAAAAATGAAAATGTAGCATTGATATATTTATATATGTATATAAAATATATTTATACTCATTGTACACATATATGTATATGTAGATTGTTGGTATGCATATGTATATATTTGTGTTTGTTGTGGTTTAGATTTTTGTCTTCTGTATTTTATTATGTATCTTGTGATTATAAGCTGAGGTGAAAACATGGAGGGACTCAGGGGGGAGAGGTAATATTTAAAGAGACAACAACAAATTCCCTCTCTTTAGACAGACTTCTCAGAAGGTAGACTAAGAATGTCCAGAAGACATGTGAAGAATCATTCACCATCTTTCCCAATGAAGGAAATGTAAATCAAAAGAACACTTAGAGTATACCTCAACGTAATTAGAAAGGTCAAGAAACCTAAAAACAAGTAACTGCATCATGGATGATGCCAAACTGGAACTCAAGTAAAATTTGGTAAAAATGAAAACTTTCTGAACCACTCTGGAATTCACTCTGGAGGTTCCTCTAAGGCCTGATTATAGAGCTTCTGTATACCCAGCAATTATACCGCTGGGCATTTATCCAGTAGGACACAAAAAGATCACACGGAAGCAACTGGTAGAACCATATTCTTTGTAGTGTTGTTTACCATAGCCAAGACATGGAAGCATCCAGATGCCCACAGTACAAGAATGGATCAAGAAAACATGGGATGTACCCAATGGGCTTCCATCCATGCAT